>NW_013678796.1:3129-4593 GCF_000517525.1 Limulus polyphemus | reverse complement strand
TGGTTATAAATTCGGTAACTATAGTTACACCTTGGTGTACATGGTGTAGTTGTACCAATTAAGGCTAAAGATGAGTTTGATAGTTATAAATTCAGTAACTATGGTTACACCTAGGTGTTTATGGAGTAGTTGGACCAAGTAAGGCTAAAGATGAGTATGGTGGTTATAAATTCGGTAACTATAGTTACACCTAGGTGTTCATGGAGTAGTTGTACCAAATAACGCTAAAGATGAGTATGGTGTTTATAAATTCGGTAACTAGAGTTACACCTAGGTGTTCACGGAGTAGTTGTAACAAGTAAGGCTAAAGATAAGTATGGTGGTTATAAATTCTGTAACTATAGCTACACCTAAGTGTTCATGGAGTAGTTGTACCAAATAAGGCTAAAGATGAATATGGTGGATTTAAATTCTGTAACTAGAGTTACACCTAGGTGTTCGTGGAGTTATTGTACCAAATAACGCTAAAGATGAGTATGGTCGATACAAATTCGGTAACTAGAGTTACACATAGGTGTTCGTGGAGTTTTTTTACCAGATAACGCTAAAGATGAGTATGATGGTTATTAATTCTGTAACTAGAGTTACACCTAAGTGTTCATCTAGTAGTTGTACCAAGTAAGGTTATAGATGAATACGGTGGTTAAAAATTCGGTAACTAGACTTACACCTAGGTGTTTATGGAGTAGTTGTACCAAGAAAAGCTAAAGATGTGTGAGGTGGTTATAAATTCTGTAACTAGAATTACACCTAGGTGTTCATGGAGTAGTAGTACCAAATAACACAAAGGATGAGTATAGTGGTTATAAATTCGGTAACTAGCGCTACGCCTAGGTGTTCGTGGAGTTTTGTACCAAATAACGCTAAAGATGAGTATGGGGTTACACATTCTGTAACTAGATTTACACCTAGGTGTTCATAGAGTATTTGTTCCAAGTAAGGCTAAAGATGAATATGGTGGTTATAAATTCGGTAAGTAAAGTTACACCTAAGTGTTCATGGAGTAGTTGTACCAAGTAAGGCTAAAGATGAATATGGTGGTTATAAATTCGGTAACTATTGTTACACATGGGTGTTCATGGAGTAGTTGTACCAAGTAAGGCTAAAGATGAGTATGTTGGAAATAAATTCGGTAATTATAGTTACACCTAGGTATTTATGGAGAAGTTGTGCCAAGTAAGGCTAAAGATGAGTATGGTGATTGTAAATTCTGTAACTTGAGTTATACCTAGGAATTCGTGGAGTTGTTGTACCAAATAATCCTAAAGATGAGTATGGTGGTTACAAATTCGGTAACTAGAGTTACACCTAGGTGTTCGTGGAGTTGTTATTCCAAATAACGCTGAAGATGAGTATGGGGTTACACATTCGGTAACTCGAGTTACACCTAAATGTTCATGGAGTAGTAGTATCAAGTAAGGGTAAAGATCAGTATGGTGGTTATAAATTCGGAAACTAGAGTTA
>NW_013678796.1:0-2916 GCF_000517525.1 Limulus polyphemus | reverse complement strand
CTAGGTATTCATGGAGTAGTTGTACCAAGTAAGGCTACAGATGAGTATGGTGGTTATAAATTCGGTAACAAGAGTTACACCTAGGTATTCATGGAGTAGTTGTACCAAGTAAGGCTAAAGATGAGAATGGTGTTTATAAATTCGGTAACTAGAGTTACACCTAGGTGTTCACGGAGTAGTTGTAACAAGTAAGGCTAAAGATGAGTATGGTGGTTATAAATTCTGTAACTATAGCTACACCTAAGTGTTCATGGAGTAGTTGTCCAAATAAGGCTAAAGATGAATATGGTGGATTTAAATTCTGTAACTAGAGTTACACATAGGTGTTCGTGGAGTTATTGTACCAAGTAAGACTAAAGATGAGTATGGTGGTTATAAATTCTGTAACTAGAGTTACACCTAAATGTTCATCTAGTAGTTGTACCAAGTAAGGTTATAGATGAATATGGTGGTTATAAATTCGGTAACTATTGTTACACCTAGTTGTTCATGGAGTTGTTGTACCAAGTAAGGCTAAAGATGAGTATCTTGGATATAAATTCTTTAATTATAGTTACACCTAGGTATTTATGGAGAAGATGTGCTAAGTAAGGCTAAAGATGAGTATGGTGGTTATAAATTCTGTAACTAGAGTTACACCTAGGAATTCGTGGAGCTGTTGTACCAAATAACGCTAAAGATGAGTATGGTGGTTATAAATTCTGTAACTATCGTTATACCTAAGTGTTCATGGAGGTGTTGTACCAAGTAAGGCTAAAGATGAGTATGGTGGTTATATATTCGGTAACTAGAGTCACACCTAGGTGATCGTGGAGTTGTTTTACCAAATAAAGCTAAAGATGAGTATGGGGTAACACATTCAGTAACTAGAGTTACATCTATGTGTTCAAAGAGTAGTTGTACCAAGTAAGGCTAAAGATGAGTATGGTGGTTATACATACGGAAACTAGAGTTACACCTAGGTATTGATGGAGTAGTTGTACCAAGTAAGGCTAAAGATGAGTATGGTGGTTATAAATTCGGTAACTAGAGTTACACCTAGGTGTTCATGGAGTAGTTGTATCAAGTAAGGTTAACGATGAATATGGTGGTTACAAATTCGATAACTAGACTTACACCTAGGTGTTTATGGAGTAGTTGTACCAAGAAAGGCTAAAGATGTGTATGGTGGTTATGAATTCTGTAACTAGAGTTACACATAGGTATTCGTGGAGTAGTTGTACCAAATAACGCTAAAGATGAGTATGGGGTTACACATTCAGTAACTAGATTTACACCTAGGTGTTCATAGAGTAGTTGTTCCAAGTAAGGCTAAAGATGAATATGGTGGATATAAATTCGATAAGTAAAGTTACACCTAAGTGTTCATGGAGTAGTTGTACCAAGTAAGGCTAAAGATGAATATGGTGGTTATAAATTCGGTAAATATTGTTACACCTAGGTGTTCATGGAGTAGTTGTACCAAGTTAGGCTAAAGATGAGTATTTTGGATATAAATTCGGTAATTATAGTTACACCTAGGTATTTATGGAGAAGTTGTGCCAAGTAAGGCTAAAGATGAGTATGGTGGTTGTAAATTCGGTAACTAGAGTTACACATAGGTATTCGTGGAGTAGTTGTATCAAATAACGCTAAAGTTGAGTATGGGGTTACACATTCGGTAACTAGAGTTACACCTAGGTGTTCATGGAGTAGTTGTATCAAGTAAGGGTAAAGATCAGTATGGTGGTTATAAATTCGGAAACTAGAGTTACCCCTAGGTATTCATGGAGTAGTTGTACCAAGTAAGGCTAAAGATGAGTATGGTGTTTATAAATTCGGTAACTAGAGTTAAAACTAGGTGTTCACGGAGTAGTTGTAACAAGTAAGGCTAAAGATGAGTATGGTGGTTTTAAATTCTGTAACTATAGCTACACCTAAGTGTTCATGGAGTAGTTGTACCAAATAAGGCTAAAGATGAATATGGTGGTTATAAATTCTGTAACTAGAGTTACACCTAAGTGTTCATCTAGTAGTTGTACCAAGTAGGTTTATAGATGAATATGGTGGTTATAAATTCGATAAATATTGTTACACCTAGTTGTTCATGGAGTAGTTGTACCAAGTTAGGGTAAAGATGAGTATCTTGGATATAAATACGGTAATTATAGTTACACCTAGGTATTTATTGAGAAGATGTGCTAAGTAAGGCTAAATATGAGTATGGTGGTTATAAATTCTGTAACTAGAGTTACACCTAGGAATTCGTGGAGTTGTTGTACCAAATAACTCTAAAGATGAGTATGGTGGTTACAAATTCGGTAAATAGAGTTAAACCTAGGTGTTCGTGGAGTTGTTGTACCAAATAACGCTAAAGATGAGTATGAGGGTTACACATTCGATAACTAGAGTTACACCTACGTGTTTATGGAGTAGTTGTATCAAATGAGGCTAAAGATGAGTATGGGGTTACACATTTGGTAACTAGAGTTACACCTAGGTGTTCGTGGAGTTGTTGTACCAAATAACGCTAAAGATGAGTATGAGGGTAACACATTCGGTAACTAGAGTTACACCTACGTGTTTGTGGAGTAGTTGTATCAAGTAAGGCTAAAGATGAGTATGGGGTGACACATTCGGTAACTAGAGTTACACCTAGGTGTTCATGGAGTAAGGCTAAAGACGAATGGGTTGGTTATAAATTCAGTAACTAGAGTTACACCTAGGTATTCGTGGAGTTGTTGTACCAAATAACGCTAAAGATGAGTATGAGGGTTACACATTCGGTAATTAGAGTTACACCTACGTGTTTGTGGAGTAGTTGTATCAAGTAAGGCTAAAGATGAGTATCGGGTAACACATTCGGTAACTAGAGTTACACCTAGGTGTTCATGGAGTAGTTGTATCAAGTAAGGCTAAAGATGAGTATCGGGTAAC
>NW_013678795.1:4408-10368 GCF_000517525.1 Limulus polyphemus | reverse complement strand
ACTGTGTACTGTCAATAAGAATACACAAGATTTAACAATACTGTGTACTGTCAATAAGAAGACACAAGATTTAACAATACTGTGTACTATCAATAAGAAGACACAAGATTTAACAATACTGTGTACTGTCAATAAAAAGACACAAGATTTAACGATACTGTTTACTATCAATAACAGGCCACAAGATTTAACGAAACTGTGTACGGTCAGTAAGAATACACAAGATTTAACAATATTGTGTACTCAATAAGAAGACACAATATTTAACAATACTGAGTACTATCAATAAGAAGACACAAGATTTAACAATACTGTGTACTGTCAATAAGAAGACACAAGATTTAACAATTATGTGTACTATCAAAAAGATGACACAAGATTTAACAATACTGTGTACTGTCAATAAGAAGACACAAGATTTAACAATACCGTGTACTATCATTAAGAAGACAAAAGATTTAAAAAGTGTACTGTCAATAAGAATACACAAGATTTAACAATACTGTGTACTGTCAATAAGAAGACACAAGATTTAACAATACTGTGTACTATCAATAAGAAGACACAAGATTTAACAATACTGTGTATTATCAATAACAACACAAGATTTATCAATACTGTGTAATGTCAATAAGAAGACACAAGATATAATAAAACTGTGTACTATCACAAACAAGCCACTAGGTTTAACGATACTTTGTGCTATCAATAAGAAGACCCAAGATTTAACAATACTGTGTACTGTCGATAACAAGACACAAGATTTAACAATACTGTGTACTGGTAATAAGAAAACACATGATTTAACAATATGGGTACTGTCGATAAGAAGACACACGATTTAACAATAGAGTGTACTATCAATAAGAAGACACGAGATTTAACGATATTGTGTACTATCAATAAGAAGAAAGAGATTTAACAATACTGTGTACTGTCAACAAGAAAACACAAGTTTTAACAATACTGTGAACTGTCAATAAGAAGACAAAAGATTAACAATATTGTGTACTGTCGATAAGAAGACAGGATTTAACAATGCCGTGTACTGTCAATAATAAAACACAAGATTTAAAAATACTGTGTACTGTAAAAAGAAGTAACAGGATTTAACAATACTATGTACTATAAATAAGAAGACAAGATTTAATGATACTGTGTACTATCACTAACAAGCCACAAGATTTAACGATACTGTGTACTATAAATAAGAAGAAAAGATTTAACGATACTGTGTACTATCACTAAAGAGCCACAAGAATTAACGATACTGTGTATTATCAATAAGAAGACACAAGATTTATCAATACTGTGTAATATCAATAAGAAAACACAAGATTTAACTATACAGTGTACTGTCAATAAGAAGACCCAATATTTAACAATACTATGTACGGTCAATAAGAAGACAAAGATTTAACAATACTGTGTACTGTCGATAAGAAGATACAAGATGTAATGATACTGTGTACTATAAATAACAAGACAAAGATTTAACGATACTGTGTACTGTCAGTAAGAATACACAAGATTTAACAATATTGTGTACTGTCAATAAGAAGACACAATATTTAACAATACTGAGTACTATCAATAAGAAGACACAAGATTTAACAATACTGTGTACTGTCAATAAGAAGACACAAGATTTAACAATAATGTGTACTATCAAAAAGATGACACAAGATTTAACAATACTATGTATTGTCAATAACAAGACATAAGATTTAACGATACTGTGTATTATCAATAAGAAGACTCAAGATTTAACAATACTGTGTACTGTCAATAAGAAGACACAAGATTTAACAATAATGTGTACTATCAAAAAGATGACACAAGATTTAACAATACTATGTATTGTCAATAACAAGACATAAGATTTAACGATACTGTGTATTATCAATAAGAAGACACAAGATTTAACAATACTGTGTATTGTCAATAACAAGACATAAGATATAACGATACTGTGTATTATCAATAAGAAGACACAAGATTTAACAATACTGTGTATTGTCAATAACAAGACATAAGATTTAACGATACTGTGTATTATCAATAAGAAGACACAAGATTTAACAATACTGTGTACTGTCAATAAGAATACAAAAAATTTAACAATACTGTGTACTCTCAATAAGAAGACACAATATTTATCAATATTGTGTACTGTCAATAAGAAGACAAAATATTTAAAAAATACTGTGTACTGTCAATAAGAAAATACAATATTTAACAATAATGTGTACTGTCAATAAGAAGGCATAACATTTAACGATATTGTGTACTATCACTGACAAGCCTCACGATTTAACGATACTGTGTACTGTCAATAAGAAGACACAAGATTTAAAAATACTTTGTACTGTATATAACAAGCCACAATATTTAACGATACTGTGTACTATCACTGACAAACCACACGATTTTACGATACTGTGTACTGTCAATAAGTAGATACAAGATTTAACAATAATGTGTACTGTCAATGAGAAGACACAATATTTAACAATACTGTATATTATCAAAACGATGACACAAAATTTAACAATACTGTTTACTGTCAATAAGACACCAGATTTATCGATACAGTGTACTATCAATAAGAAGACACAAGATTTAAAAATACTGTGTACTGTCAATAAGAATACATAAGATTTATCGATACTGTGTACTGTCACTAACAAGCCACAAGATTTAACGATACAGTGTATTATCAAGAAGAAGACAAATGTTTTAACAATACTGTGTACTGTCAATAAGAAGACACAAGATTTAACGATACTGTGTACAATAAATAACAAGCCATAAGATTTAACGATACTGTGTACTATCAATAACAAGCAACAAGATTTAACGATTATGTGTACTGTCAATAAGAAGACACAAGATTTAACAACACTGTGTACTATCCCTAACAATCCACAAGATTTAATGAAACTGTGTACAGTCAATAAGAAGACAAAAGATTTAACAATACTGTGTACTGTCAATCAGAAGACACAAGATTTAACGATACTGTGTACTATAAATAACAAGCCATAAGATTTAACGATACTGTGTACTATCAATAACAATCCAAAATATTTAACGATTATGTGTACTGTCAATAAGAAGACACAAGACTTAACAATAGTGTATGCTGTGAATAAGAAGACACAAGATTTAACAACACTGTGTACTGTCAATAAGATGACACAAGATTTAACAATACTGTGTATTATCAATAACAACACAAGATTTAACAATACAGTGTAATGTCAATAAGAAGACACAAGATATAATAAAACTGTGTACTCTCACTAACAAGCAACTAAATTTAACGATACTGTGTACTATCAATAAGAAGACACAAAATTTAACAATACTCTGTACTGTCGATAACAAGACACAAGATTTAACAATACTGTGTACTGTCAATAAGAAAACAAAAGATTTAACAATAATGAGTACTCTCGATAAGAAGACACACGATTTAACAATAGTGTGTACTATCAATAAGAAGACACGAGATTTAACGATACTGTGTACTATCAATGAGATGAAAAAGATTTAACAATACTGTGTACTGTCAATAAGAAGACACAAGATTTAACAATCCTATGTACTATCATAAGAAGACAAGATTTAACGATACTGTGTACTATCAATAACAAGACACAAGATTCAACAACGATGTGTACTGTCAATAAGAAGACACAAGATTTAACAATACTGTGTACTGTCAATCAGAAGACACAAGATTTAACGATACTGTGTACTGTCAATAAGAAGACACAAGATTTAACAATACTGTGTACTATCAATAAGAAGACACGAGATTTAACGATACTGTGTACTATCAATGAGAAGAAAGAGATTTAACAATACTGTGTACTGTCAATAAGAAGACACAAGATTTAACAATCCTATGTACTATCATTAGAAGACAAGATTTAACGATACTGTGTACTATCAATAACAAGACACAAGATTCAACAATGATGTGTACTTGCAATAAGAAGACACAAGATTTAAAAATAATGTGTACTGTCAATAATAAAACACAAGATTTAAAAATACTGTGTACTGTAAAAAGAAGACACAGGATTTAACAATACTATGTACTATAAATAAGAAGACAAGATTTAACGATACTGTGTACTATCACTAACAAGCCACAAGATTTAACGATACTGTGTACTATAAATAAGAAGACAAGATTTAACGATACTGTGTACTAACACTAACAAGTCACAAGATTTAAAGATACTGTGTATTATCAAGAGGAAGACAAACGTTTTAACAATACTGTGTACTATCACTAAAGAGCCACAAGAATTAACGATACGGTGTATTATCAATAAGAAGACACAAGATTTAACAATACTGTGTAATATCAATAAGAAGAAATAAGATTTAACTATACAGTGTACTGTCAATAAGAAGACACAAGATTTAACAATACTCTGTACTGTCGTAAACAAGACACAAGATTTAACAATACTGTGTGATATCAATAATAAGACAAGATTTAACAATACTGTGTTCTATCATTAAGAAGACACAAAATTGAACAATATGTACTGTCAATAAGAAGACACAAGATTTAACAATAATGTGTACTCTCAATAAGAAGACACAAGATTTAACAATACTGTGTACTGTCAATAAGATGATACAAGATTTATCAATACTGTGTACTGTCAATAAGAAGACACTATATTTAACAATACTGTGTACTGTCAATAAGAAGACAAAATATTTAACAAACTAAGTACTGTGAATAAGAAAACAAAATATTTAACAATAATGTGTATTGTCAAAAAGAAGACACAAGATTTAAAAATACTGTGTACTTTCAATAAGAAGACAAAAGATTTAACAATACTGTGTACTGTCAATAAGAAGACACAAGATTTAACGATACTGTGTACTGTAAATAACAAGCCATAAGATTTAACGATACTATGTACTATCAATAAAAAGCCACAAGATTTAACGATTATGTGTACTGTCAATAACAAGACACAAGATTTAACAATACTGTGTGCTGTCAATAAGAAGACACGAGATTTAACAATAATGTGTACTATAAATAAGAAGACACGAGATTTAACAATAATGTGAACTATCAATAAGAAGACACAAGATTTAACAATACTATGTATTATCAATAACATCACAAGATTTATCAATACTGTGTAATGTCAATAAGAAGACACAAGATATAATAAAACTGTGTACTATCACAAACAAGCCACTAGATTTAACGATACTTTGTACTACCAATAAGAAGACCCAAGATTTAACAATACTGTGTACTGTCGATAACACGACACAAGATTTAACAATACTGTGTACTGTCAATAAGGAAACACAAGATTTAACAATATGGGTACTGTCGATAAGAAGACACACGATTTAACAATAGAGTGTACTATCAATAAAAAGACACGAGATTTAACGATACTGTGTACTTTCAATAAGAAGACACAAGATTTAACAATCCTACGTACTTTAAGAAGTCACAAGATTTAACGATACTGTGTACTATCAATAATGAGACACAAGATTCAACCATAATGTGTACTTGCGATAAGTTGCCGCAAGATTTAACAATACTGTGTAATGTCAATTAGAAGACAAAATATTTAACAATATTGTGTGCTGTCGATAAGAAGTCGCAAGAATTAACAATACTGTGTAATGTCAATTAGAAGACAAAATATTTAACAATATTGTGTACTATCAATAAGAAGACACAAGATTTAACAATACTGTGTATTATCAATAACAACACAAGATTTATCAATACTGTGTAATGTCAATAAGAAGACACAAGATATAATAAAACTGTGTACTATCACAAACAAGCCACTAGATTTAACGATACTTTGTGCTTTCAATAAGAAGACCCAAGATTTAACAATACTGTGTACTATAAATAAGAAGACACAAGATTTAACGATACTGTG
>NW_013678795.1:2242-3589 GCF_000517525.1 Limulus polyphemus | reverse complement strand
AAGACACAAGATTTACGATACTGTGTACTGTCAATAAGAAGACACAAGATATAAAAATACTGTGTACTGTCAATAAGAAGACACAAGATTTAACGATACTGTGTACTGTCAATAAGAAGACACAAGATATAAAAATACTGTGTACTGTCAATAAGAAGACACAAGATTTAACGATACTGTGTACTGTCAATAAGAAGACACTAGATATAAGAATACTGTGTACTATCACTAACAAGCCACAAGAATTAACAATATATCGTTAAATCTTGTGTCTTCTTATTGACAGTACACAGTATCTTTAAATCTTGTGGCTTGTTAGTGAGAGTAAACAGCAATAAGAAGACACAAGGTGTCTTCTTATTGACAGTACACACTATCGTTAAATCACTAGATTTAAAAATACTGTGCACTGTCAATAAGAAGACACAAGATTTAACTATACTGTGTATTGTCAATAAGAAGACACAAGATTTAACGATACTATGTACTGTCATTAACAAGACACAAGATTTAACGATATTGTGTACTGTCAATAAGGAGACACAAGATTTAACGATCTTGTGTCTTCTTATAAGATATAACGATACTGTGTACTGTCAATAAGAAGACACAATATTTAACGATATGTGTACTGTCAATAAGAAGACACAAGATTTAACGATACTGTGTACTGTCAATAAGAAGACAGAAGATTTAACGAAATCTTGTGTCTTCTTAATGACAGTACACAGTATCGTTAAATCTTGTGTCTTCTTAATCGTTAAATCTTGTGTCTTCTTATTGACAGTACACAGTATCGTTAAATCTTGTGTCTTCTTATTGACAGTACACAGTATCCTTATATCTTGTGTCTTCTTATTGACAGTACACAGTATCGTAAATCTTGTGTCTTCTTATTGACAGTACACAGTATCGTTACTGTGTACTGTCAATAAGAAGACACAAGATTTAACGATATTGTGTACTGTCAATAAGAAGACACTAGATTTAACAATACTGTGTACTCTCAATAACAAGCCACAAGATTTAACGATAGTGTGTACTGTCAATACGAAGACACAAGATTTAACAATACTGTGTACTGTCAATAAGAAGACACAAGATTTAACGATACTCTGTACTCTCAATAAGAAGAGACAAGATTTAACGATACTGTGTACTGTCAATAAGAAGACACAAGATTTAAAGATACTGCTTGTTAGTGATGGTATACAGTATTGTTATATCTTGTGTCTTCTTATTGACAGTACACCACAAGATTTAACGATACTGTCTTATTGACAGTACAGTACACAGTATTGTTAAATCTAGTGTCTTCTCAATAAGAAAGACACAAGATTTAACGAT
>NW_013678795.1:0-1242 GCF_000517525.1 Limulus polyphemus | reverse complement strand
ATACTGTGTACTATAAATAAGAAGACACAAGATTTAACGATACTGTGTACTGTCAATAAGAAGACACAAGATTTAACATACTGTGTACTGTCACTAAAGAGCCACAAGAATTAGCGATACTGTGTATTATCAATAAGAAGACACAAGATTTAACGATTCTGTGTACTTTCAGTAAGAAGACACAAGATTTAACGATACTGTGTACTGTCAATAAGAAGACACAAGATTTAACGATACTGTGTACTGTCAATAAGAAGACAAAAGATTTAACGATAATGTGTACTGTCAATAAGAAGACACAATATTTAACTATACTCTGTACTGTCAATAAGAAGACACAAGATATAACAATACTGTGTACTGTCAGTAAAAAGTCACAAGATTTAACAATAGAGTGTACTATCAATAAGAAGACACGAGATTTAACGATATTGTGTACTATCAATAAGAAGAAAGAGATTTAACAATACTGTGAACTGTCAATAAGAAGACAAAAGATTAATAATATTGTGTACTGTCGATAAGAAGACAGGATATAACAATGCCGTGTACTGTCAATAATAAAACACAAGATTTAAAAATACTGTGTACTGTAAAAAGAAGTAACAGGATTTAACAATACTATGTACTATAAATAAGAAGACAAGATTTAACGATACTGTGTACTATCACTAACAAGCCACAAGATTTAACGATACTGTGTACTATAAATAAGAAGAAAAGATTTAACGATACTGTGTACTATCACTAAAGAGCCACAAGAATTAACGATACTGTGTATTATCAATAAGAAGACACAAGATTTATCAATACTGTGTAATATCAATAAGAAAACACAAGATTTAACTATACAGTGTACTGTCAATAAGAAGACCCAAGATTTAACACTACTATGTACGGTCAATAAGAAGACAAAGATTTAACAATACTGTGTACTGTCGATAAGAAGATACAAGATTTAATGATACTGTGTACTATAAATAACAAGACAAAGATTTAACGATACTGTGTATTATCAATAACAACACACAAGATTTAACAATACTGTGTAATGTCAATAAGAAGACACAAGATTTAACGATACTGTGTACTGTCAGTAAGAATACACAAGATTTAACAATATTGTGTACTCAATAAGAAGACACAATATTTAACAATACTGAGTACTATCAATAAGAAGACACAAGATTTAACAATACTGTGTACTGTCAATAAGAAGACACAAGATTTAACAATACTGTG
>NW_013678794.1:6903-9464 GCF_000517525.1 Limulus polyphemus | reverse complement strand
TATTAAGTAAAGAACTTGTGTCGCTTAAGTTTCATCGGAACGAAGTTACGGAAAATTAATTAACACACGGAGACCTAACAATATGTTAGCAGAGATATGTTACCATGTTCAAGACATTACCATACAACTTAGTAAACATATAAAAATAATATTCATCTCTAAATAAAATGATTACAACGTAAACTAGATAAATAATTTATTGAAAGGAACGTTCATAAGACAAACAACTAAGTGTCAATATTGAATAACTAATTAAATGTAGTTTTTTAACTATTTTCGCGCAAAGCAACTCGAGAGCTATTTGTTCTAGCTGTCAGTTATTTTGAAAAGATAAGTTAGAAGAAAGGCAGCTAGTCACCATCTCCCACCGCCAACTCTTGGGATACTCTTTACCAAAGAATTGTAGGATTGACCACGGCTAAAAGAGCAAGCATGTTCGGGGCCGGGTTCCAATCCCTAGTCTGTCAGATTAACAGTCAATGTCGTGACAATTAAATGTAGTACTAATCATATTATGTTACATACAAAATTTTTAGGAGATAAAGTCATATTTTAACATCAAAAAATTGTGAATAGCGCTTCTCATATTACGTGTTATCTTTGTTTTAGAAACTGTTTCTTATAATGTTATATTACGTGTTAACTTTGTTTTATAGAGTGTTCTTTATACTGTTACATTACGTATTCATTTTGTTTTAGAGAGTGTTCGTTACTCTGTTACATTACGTGTTAACTTTGTTTTATAGAGTGTTCATTACACTGTTACATTACGTGTTAACTTTGTTTTGGAGAGCGTTCCTTATATTGTTACATTATGTATTAACTTTGTTTTAGAGAGTGTTCCTTACACTGTTACATTGCATATTAACTTTGTTTTAGAGAGTGTTCTATACACTGTTACAATACGTATTAACTTTGTTTCAGAGTGTTCCTTACACTGTTACATTATGTATTCACTTTGTTTTGGAGAGCGTTCCTTATATTGTTACATTATGTATTAACTTTGTTTTAGAGAGTGTTCCTTACACTGTTACATTGCATATTAACTTTGTTTTAGAGAGTGTTCTATACACTGTTACAATACGTATTAACTTTGTTTCAGAGTGTTCCTTACACTGTTACATTATGTATTCACTTTGTTTTGAAGATTGTTCTTTATATTGTTACATTTTCTAAATGAATGATTTGCTATTGTACTAGTCCAACTACTTAAGTTGTTACAATACGTGTTCAGTTTGTTTTGAAGAATGTTCTTTATATTGTTACATTTTCTAAATGAATGATTTGCTATTCTACAAGCCCAACTACTTTTGTTGTTACAATACGTGTTCAATTTGTTTTAGAAAGTAATCCTTATATTGTTACATTTTCTAAATGAATGATTTGCTATTGTACAAGTCCAACTACTTATATTGTTACATTTCGTGTTCACTTTGTTTTAGAGAGTGTTCCTTATATTGTTACATTACGTGTTATCTTTGTTTTAGAGAGTGATCCTTATATTGTTACATTTTCTAAATGAATGATTTGCTATTGTACAAGTCCAACTACTCATATTGTTACATTACGTGTTCACTTTGTTTTGAAGATTGTTCTTTATATTGTTACATTTTCTAAATGAATGATTTGCTATTGTACAAGTCCAACTACTTATATTGTTACATTACGTGTTCACTTTGTTTTGAAGATTGTTCTTTATATTGTTACATTTTCCAAATGAATGATTTGCTATTGAACAAGTCCAACTACTTATATTGTTACATTACGTGTTCACTTTGTTTTGAAGTGTGTTCCTTATATTTTTACATTTTCTAAATGAATGATTTCCTACTGTACAAGTCCAACTACTCACGTAATCGTTTCAGTTTCTATTATTATAAACTAAGTAAAAAACAAATAGCCACACTTGTTTATGTTTTATGTTCTGTCATACAATCTGATAGACATAAAAACTTCTGTGGTTGTTCTGTAGAACATTCACTTTGAAGATAGGAAAACTAGATGACTGAGACATATTGGGGACATAACGTTTTCGACAAAAATAACTAAAATGCCACACATTTAAAATAACAAACTTTGTTATCTTACAGCAGAAACAAATTAATATAAAATATATTTTCCTAAATGCGTCGTTTTGATTTTGCGTTTAATTTATGCCCAGGCATCTAAACAACATAAGAAATTCTTCACATGTGAGAGTTCACAATTAAAAAAGGAATCTTAAAGCGTTGTGTAGGGTTTGTTTCTTTTCAAAGAAGGTGCAAGTATATTCAGATTTTACATAATATAATACATAAAATTTTGAAGAAGAAAAAAGGATAATTTTATTTTATGTTATGGAAAGAAAAAAAGATTGTATGAATACTTTCTGATGTAAGAATCGAACTAATGCTCTCTTTTCTGTGTCGAATAATATGTGCATCTCATCACAATCTGTGAAAGTCAAACACTTGGAATAACATTTCACGTTGTTTATATATATGTGTGTGTTTATATTGTTGCGTAAGCGAGTCACATGACTGGTGTGGCGCCACCTATTTTCTAGAACTATCCTGTACCTT
>NW_013678794.1:0-5988 GCF_000517525.1 Limulus polyphemus | reverse complement strand
GGTGTCTAGCTAAAGCCCTGTGACAAAGAACTATTGGGCACAATGGGACCAGTAGAAGCTTGAAGATGGTATTCTTCTCCAGTGTTGGGAAACTGCAGATGGGAAAGTGGCGACCTGGCAAACAGTTATACCGAGAAAGTTAGGGGAAGTTGTGCTGCGTCAATCCCATGATAGTTTAACAGGAGGGCATCTTGGAGTTAAGAAGACATTAAGTCAGCTATGGCAGAGATTTTACTGGAAAGGTATGAGGCAAGATGCGGAAGAATGGTGCAAGACCTGCAGTACATGTTGTGCTAAATGGGGACCCAAGCATAATGGACGTGCTCTAATGAAATTATATCAAGTTGGTGCACCAACAGACAGAGTAGCTATTAACATTGCTGGTCCTTTGCCCCAAGCTCTTGCTGGAAACAGGTACATTTGTGTGATGATGGATCATTTCACCAAGTGGCCTGAGGCATATGCAATACCAAATCAGGAAGCTACAACTGTAGCTTCGGCTATTAGTGATTTCTTCTTCAGATTTGGTATGCCATATGAACTGCAATCGGATGAAGGTCGTAAATTTGAATGCTGCAAGTTGTTTGGCATATGAAAGATCAGGACAATGCCACTTCACCCACAGTCTGATGGGATGATAGAAACGTACAATTGGATACTTGGACAGGAATTGGCAAAGTTTTGTAATAGTCGCCAAGATGACTAAGATGTCTTACTCCTCCACTGTTGATGGCCTATAGTACAGCAGAGCATGAAGCCACTGGATACACTTCAGCAAAGTTGATGTTTGGTCGGGAACTTTGGTTTCCAGTGGATCTGTTAACGGGACGCCCACCTTATGAAGAGTTTGTGAAAGTGTTATCGGAAAGGATGGATGATATTTACCATCAAGTGTGTTCAAACTTGAAAACGTCTGCTGATTCCATGAAGCTATGTTATGATAAGAGATCTACTAGAGTCAGCTTTGTACCATGAGACAAGGTGTGGTTGTATAATCCCAGGAAGACCAAAGGGAAGTCTCCTAAGTTGTCATCTCTATGGGAAGGCCCATATGGCATAGTGGATTGTCTTTCTGACGTGACTTTCCGAATAAAATGTGGTCGGCGAGGTAAGCCAAAAGTGCATGCCATCAGGCTTTGGCGTTATCATGGTCCAGGACAATTCAATTGGAATGAAGTGAACAATGGAACAAATGATACTGCTGAAGACGTGTCACCTGGAAAAGCCACCATCGAAGAAGAAACTCTACCCAGTTTTGAGAAGGGAAACAGTGAAGCCCTTGATTAAGTTACTACCACTGATGTGACTGTTACCGATAATAGAACATTTCCTGATGGAGCAGATGAACCCCACGTGAAGCAGAAGCCAACGAGATGGAGACCAGTACGAAAGAAGATACGTCCCGTAAAATTAAAATTCTTTGTTGAATTTTAATTAAGTTATTGTTAATTATCTATTGGTTTAATTTAAGTGGCTATTGTTCGGGACGAACAATACTATGGAAGGGGCAGTGTTACGACAGCGGAAGTCACGTGACGCTGGTAACGCGTGATAAGTTTCTAGAAGGATCGGGGAATATCACGAATAACCCAGTATTTGCTAGACGCCCTCTATTCCTGTGTATAAGCACGCCAGATAAAGCGAGACAATTAATGGAAACTGGAATAGCAGACAGCGAGATTGAAGATATAGACAGATAATCGAGTCAAGCTATAAGTAAAGTGTATAAATCATTGTGAATTATAGCGTGTGTTTAAGTTAAAGTGACTGTGAAAATTAAGTGTATTGTAAAGTTGTATTGAGAAAGAATCAACTAGTTTTATATAAGAGAAAGGACTTGTATCGCTGAATTTCTTCAGAAAGAATTTTTATGGGTAATTAGAAAACGACCAGAGACTGTTACGTTTGCAATCTCGATAACAAAACACACACTTTATATTTCTGTCACTATAACTTAAACACACGCTATTAATTCACAACGATTCACCCACTTTATTTACATTCACTACCGCTTGTCACTATATATTTGTATCTGCAATCATTTCTCCGCTTTATTTGCTGGGCTTATATACAAAAAAAGAGGGTGCCTAGAAAAGACTAGAGCATTCACGATCCTTCGAGAATCTCATGACGTGATACCAACGTCACGTGACTTCCGCTGTCGTAACAGTATTTTAACACATATATTACCTACTTAGCCGTCAAACACAAAGAAAAATAAAGGTTTATTACAACCAAATACTTTTATCCTTTGTACAGTTGCAAGAGTTGAAAATTTGTATCGGTGTTTAAAAAGTTTTAATTGGTGAGTAAATGTTAATTAATATTCTTTTGATATTGGTATTGTTGCATATCTGCTTGATTAATAATTTTCGGTATAAATTCTTTCCGAGGAACTTCAGTGATACAAGTTCTTTCTTGATTAAACCAGTTTATTATTTCTCGATACAAACTTTTAGTGCACAGTAATTTCACAGTCAGTACATTTCTCGTCACTTTAAACTCAACAACTTTTATAATACACGCTATAAATGACAGTGATTCACAATCTCGATAACTTCGCTCTCTACAAGTACAAAACACACTCTAGCTCGAAACACAATCGTAAATTACCCAAAACTTACCGTAACTACTGTTCGATTTATCATACATTCAATCCCGCTGACGTTTCTCGCCAGGCTTGTATACTAACAAAGAGGCTTCTCTCGATCACACTCGAATGTCCCTGATAATTCAAGAAACTCAGTTACACATGCTCCGAGGGTCACGTGACTTCCGCTGTCGTAACACTACCCCACCCCGAACACTAGCCGCTTACATTAAACCAATAGATAATTAACAATAACTTAATTAAATGTACAGGATTTACAAACACAAAATTAAAATACAACAAAGTCTCTTAATTTCACAGGATGTTTCTTCTTTCGAACTGTTCTCTGTCTCATTGGCTTCTGTGAAACGTGGGGTTCACCTACTCCTTCAGGAAATGTCCTATTATCGGTAACAGTCACATTAGTGGTAGTAACTTCATTAACGGCTTCACTGTTTTCCTTTTCAAAACCGGGTACAGTTTCATCTTCAACAGTGGCTTTTTTAGGTAACACGTCTTCAGTAGCGTCACTTGTTCTGTTGTTCCTTTTATTCCAACTAAAATGTCCTGGACCATGATAATGCCGAAGCCTGTTGGCATGCACCACTTTTGGCTTATCTCGCTGACCACATTTTATTTGGAAAGTCACGTCTGAGAGACGATCCACTATGTCATATGGGCATTCCCATGGAGAAGACAACTTAGGAGACGTCCCTTTGGTCTTCCTGGGATTATACAACAACACCTTGTCTCCTGGTACAAAGCTGACTGCAGTAAATTTCTTATCATAACATAGCTTCATGGAATCAGCAGACGTTTTTACGTTTGAACGCACTTGATGGTGAATATCATCCATCCTTTCAGATAACACTTTCACCAACTCTGGCATATTTTCAGGCAACTCTTCGTAAGGTGGGTGTCCTGTTATCGGGTCCACTGGCAACCAAAGTTCCCGACCAAACAAGTGCGTTCAAACTTGAAAACGTCTGCTGAATCGATGAAGCTATCTTATGATAAGAGATCTATTGAAGACAGCTTTGAACCAGGAGACAAGGTGTCGTTGTATAATCCCAGAAAGACCAAAGGGAAGTCTCCTAAGTTGTCTTTTCCATTGGAAGGCCCATATGACATAGTGGATCGTCTCTCAGACGTGACTTTCCAAATAAAATGTGGTTGGTGAGGTAAGCCAAAAGGCTTTAGTGTTATCATGGTTCAGGACATTTCAGTTGGAACAAAGTGAAGAACAGAATAAATGACGCTACTGAAGACGTGTCACCTGAAAAAGCCACTGTCGAAGAAGAAACTATACCCGATTATGAGAAGGGAAACAGTGAAGCCCTTAATGAAGTTACTTCCACTGATGTGACTGTTACCGATAATGGGACATTTCCTGATGGAGCAGATGAACCCCACGTGAAGCAGAAGCCCATGTGACGAAAACCAGTACAGAACAAAATACGTCACGTAAAATTAAGAGACTTTGTTGAATTTTAATTTTGTGTTTGTAAATTCTGAATATTTAATTAAGTTATTATGAATTATCTATTGGTTTAAAGTAAGTGTCTATTGTTCGGGACAAACAATGCTAAGGAAGGAGCAGTGTTACGACAGCGGAAGTCATGCGACGCTGGGAGCATGGGCGCTGGAGTTTCTAGAAGGATTGTGACTTAGCGGGCAACCTCATGAATGTCCCAGCGTTTGCTAGACGACCTATTTTTAGTATATAAGCCGGAGATAGATTGAAGAGGAATTATTGAGTCAAGCGAACAGTAGGCACTGTGAATAAAGGGTGTGAATCGCTGTGAATTATAGCGTGTGTTTATAAAAGTAGTTAAGTTAAGGTGACTGTGGAAATTCTGTGTATTGCAGAGTTGTATCGAAAAAGAATAAACTAGTTTTAGTTAAGAAAGGACTTGTATCGCTAAAGTTTCTCGAAAATAATTTCTACGGGAAATTAACAAACAAACAGATACGTAACAATACTAAGGAAGGGGCAATGTTACGACAGCGGATATCACGCGACGCTGGGAGCATGCGCGCTAGAGTTTCTTGAAGGATCATGAATTTGCCCGCCAGCTCGAGTGTGATCAAAGTTCCCCTTCTTATTATTATATATATAAGCCCTACCTGGGAAAGCCAGTGGCAGGTAGGTAATTGAGTCAAGCGAACAGTAGGTACCGTAAGTGAAGTGTATGAATCACTGTAATTTATAGCGTGTGTTATAAAGTTGTGTTGAGAAAGAATAAACTGGTTTAATCAAGAAAGGACTTGCATCATTGAAGTTCCCTGGAAAGAAATTCTACCGGAAATTATCAAACAAGCAGATACGTAACACTATCAAGAAAACCTGTTGACAAGTCTTAGAAATTTCCAGGCGTATCTTAACATTGTAATTATAACCCATAGCCCTCTCTAATTAACAAACAAATTATAAATTTCAAAAATGTAGCTTACAACACTCAGTTCGCATAAAATATCGCATTTACCCAGAGCGACTAGCTCTTGCCACTTGACTGGTCATTCCCATTCAAACAAATGTGAAGTGTGAAACCTCAAAACATTACCTGAATGACTCTTAAAGGACACCGCAGGGTGCATTTTTTCACAACGTGCAGTGTGGCAGTAATATTACTCTTTTACCTCGGGCAGAACAAGTATTATCTTCTATAGAACAATAAAGGTATAAAAGCAACTTTCTTGGTCACATGTTATGCGAAAGGTGTTCATGTACTGAATAAACGATAAATTCAGAATAAATACTATATAATAATTTTACGAGAAAATAGAAATGCATAATATATTCACATACCAAACCTGTGCCGTTTTCCTCTTCACTAACATTGTAAAAATCAGAATAGCAAAAAAAAAGGATAAACGATAACTACAGTAATTGGCAAAATAAATATAAATAAAAATTCTATGTAGTAACTAATATTAAAAAAACAACAAAGAGAACAAGTCAGAGAGTGAAACATTTAATAGTTACATCTAAACTGCCATGCTTGTTTTATACTATTTGAAAATATTGTTGCGTCAGCGTGGTCACGTGACTAGTATCACGCCACTTCTTTCTCGAACCTTCGTGAATTGTCGGGAGATTACTAGATTGGGGTAGTCTGGTATATATAAGATGGTCACAACGAGACGGGACAATGTATAGGTAATGAGTAATTGAAATGCAGTCAGAGAGTGTGTAATTGAGTATTGTCGAGCACGAGCACGTGAGACGTTCTAGCGTTTGTTATAGAGCGACGGTTGAAATTAAGTGTATCGGTAAAGTTGTATTCGGAAAGAATAAACCAGTTTTATTTAAGAAAGGACTTGTGTCGCTAAAGTTTCGTTGGAACGAATTTACGGAAAATTAAGTAACGACTGGAGGCGTAACAATATTGTTACGT
>NW_013678793.1:7608-10767 GCF_000517525.1 Limulus polyphemus | reverse complement strand
TCATGTTATTGGAATGAACTTTAATGATGATGCAAGACTTGTTTCGTCATGTTATTGGAATGAACTTTAATGACGATGCAAGACTTGTTTCGTCAGATTTCTGGAATGAACTTTAACGGTGATCCAATATTTATTTTACTCGATCAGAATGTAAACGTCAACTAGTTAATATGACTTGCAATTAACAATATTTTAAGGCATGTAGTAGGTTATGTAAGATACTTACAAGGTTATATTACTAGTTGGTACCAGATCTTAAAAAGTTTGGTGAGATGACGGGTAACCAAAATGTAGGATATTTACTAGGTAATATGGCTAACTGGTAATCAGGAATAGGATGTATTAATATTTTACTTGACCAGCTCAGTACCAGAATGTAATACGCTAATCAAAATAATCTGGCTAACTGGTAATCAGGAAAAATAAATTTTAGTAGTGATTTGGCTAGCTCAATACTAGAATGTAATACGTAAATTAAAATAATCTGGCTAACTGGTAATCAGGAAAAAAATATTTTGGTAGTAATTTGGTTAACTCAGTACCAGGACGAAATAACTTAAGCAGAATAATCTGGCTAACTGGTAATCAGGAAAAAAATATTTTGGTAGTGATTTCGCTAGCTCCATACCAGGACGTAATAACTTAAGCAGAATATTCTGTCTAATTGATAATCAGGAAAAATTTATTTTAGTAGTGATTTCACTAGCTCAGTACCAGAATGTAATAACTTAAGCAGAATATTCTGGCTAACTGATTTACAGGATATGAGACCCAAGAATTAAGTTATGTAGTAGGATAATCTGGCTAGCTGGGCATCAATTTATGTCATTTAGTCAAAGATTTTGACAATTTATGACCCATTTCCTGTCATCTGGTTGTTGTATTAGACCCATTTGAAACGTGTATGCTGACATCTGGTCGTCGTATCAATTGTAGAATTCCGTTTAATTTGAATAATCAGATTGGTCATGTGAATATATATATATATATATATATATATTACTACTAATATTAATGCTGTTTCCTGTTTTAGAAAGTTGTATCAGCAGAAGAACGTCTGCGGTTCGACGTAGGTAATTTTGTCCAGTCAGTTCTCCAGCTGTCACTCTTCTCTTCCGTAGGTTCTTTTAAGTTCCTTGTTGATCTTTCCTGATAAAAATTATGATAATTAATAACTTGGACATAACAAAGATAAATGATATATCAGGTGCTGGCCACTAGGGTCATTTGTCAGTATTGTAAGGAACAGAAATGAATTAATTGATCCTATGGATAAGTGATAGATCAGGTAATGACCACTAAATTTTCTTGTTAGTATTATAATTCTAGAAACAGACCTATCTGTTACTCCACAAGGTGGGAATAGTTCTAGAAACAGACCCATGTGTTACTCTACAAGGCGGGAATAGTTCCAGAAACAGGCCCATGTGTTACTCCACAAGGCGGGAATAGTTCCAGAAACGAACCCATGTGCTACTCCACAAGACGGGAATAGTTCCAGAAACAGACCCATGTGCTACTCCACAAGGCGGGAATAGTTCCAGAAACAGACCCATGTGCTACTGCACAAGACGGGAATAGTTCCAGAAACAGACCCATGTGCTTACTCCACAAGGCGGGAATAGTTCCAGAAACAGACCTATGTGCTACTGCACAAGGCAGGAATAGTTCCAGAAACAGACCCATGTGCTACTGCACAAGGCGGGAATAGTTCCAGAAACAGACCCATGTGCTACTCGACAAGGCGGGAATAGTTCCAAATTCGTTAAAAAATATGTATAATTTTTGTTGTCTACATGTGTAAAATATGCAAATTTAAATGTGTCCATAGGAATAGTTCGGAAATTATGTTAGTAACGAACGGTTTGAAAGAATATAACACCTAAAAATTAACTTATCTTTTCTGTATGGACAATAAATTGACAACTTTTAAATACAAATACCATATCGGTACCGCACATTTTAAAAATAGCAAAAATATAACTAGACAGTAATGACCATAACTGGAACATGTGGAACAGTTTTTAAAATTATTGCTTTTCGTACCTTTTATAAGTCAATTCATTTTAATCGTATAAAACTTTGACCGAATTTAGGTTATTTCTATTCATTAATTAATCCCAAGCATCGTTCGAGTGTAATCTAAACCTCAATGTATTTGTAACATATATAGATTTCGGGGGAACAACACATACGGGTATTTGAAGTGGCGTTATTAACTAGTCACGTGACATCTGGTTTCGAGAAAAATAGAAAACAGGTGCCACCTTTTTCTCATCACTTCCCTAAACCTAGAACTGAAATAAAACCAATTTACCTTTGTACTATTTCACCACGTAAAGAGGGAAGCAACAACCAGCGAAGACCACCAGTTGGTGTATAAGTAACTAAGTAACAACCAGAGAAGACTGCCAGCTGGTGTATAAGTAGCTAAGTAACAGCCAGAGAAGACCACCAGGTGGTGTATAAGTAGCTAAGTAATAAACATAGTAGACTGCCAGCTGGTGTATAAATAGCTTACTAACAACCAGAGAAGACCACCAGGTGGTGTATAAGTAGCTAAGTAACAAACAGAGTAGACTGCCAGCTGGTGTATAAATAGCTTACTAACAACCAGAGAAGACCACCAGGTGGTGTATAAGTAGCTAAGTAACAAACAGTGTAGACTGCCAGCTGGTGTATAAATAGCTTACTAACAACCAGAGAAGACCACCAGGTGGTGGATAAGTAGCTAATTAGTAGCCAGAAATTACTGCCAGCTGGTGTTTAAATAGCGTAAAGACTGCTCGATAATTATTAATTCCAATATCTTTTAAAGAGAAAATTAAATCACACAAGAAGCAACCTATAAGCTTAAATTACAAATTTACTAGAAAAAGAATGAACGTAAAAGATAACATTTTAAAACAGTAGATGTTATTGTTTTTCAATCATTTAAAGAGAGATGTATCTTGGAAACGATTATCATATACATTGAGGAAAATTGGAATTCACCTCAAACTAAAAATTGAGTTTCACAATTTCAAGTCAATTACACATTTCAATAGCACAATATTCTGATCTAAGGATCAAACTACACGTTTTATTAGCACATTACTATCTAAGGATTAAACTACACAGTTCATTAGCACATTACTATCTAATGATTAAACTACACAG
>NW_013678793.1:5073-6702 GCF_000517525.1 Limulus polyphemus | reverse complement strand
GGATTAAATTACGCAGTTCATTAGCACATTACTATCAAATGATTAAACTACACATTTCATTAGCACATTACTATCTAAGGATTAAACTACACATTCATTAGCACATTACTATCTAATGATTAAACTACACAGTTCATTAGCACATTACTATCTAAGGATTAAACTACACATTTCATTAGCACATTACTATCTAAGGATTAAATTACGCAGTTCATTAGCACATTACTATCTAAGGATTAAACTACACATTTCATTAGCACATTACTATCAAATGATTAAACTACACATTTCATTAGCACATTACTATCAAATGATTAAACTACAAATTTCATTAGCACATTACTATCTAAGGATTAAACTACACATTTCATTAGCACATTACTATCTAAGGATTAAACTACACATTTCATTAGCACATTACTATCAAATGATTAAACTACACATTTCATTAGCACAATATTCTAATCTAAAGATAAAACTACACGTCTTATAACACAAAAAATACTAAACCCTCTAACCCAAGCGCTTTCGAAAGGTGGTCCTTTCTTCATCAGGGGGTCTGCATGGTCAGGTGGTTAGGGCGCTCGACTCGCAATGTGCGGGTCACGGATTCAAATCTCCGTCCCACCAAACATGCTCGCCCTTTTAGCCGTGGCGGCTTTATTAATGTTACGGCCAATCCCACTATTCGTTTGTAAAAGTAGCCTAAGAGTTGGCGGTGGGTGGTGATGACTAACTGCCTTCCCTCTATTCTTTAACTCGTGTAGGTTTGCGCGAAATTCAAAACAAACCGCAAAATTCAATTCTTTATCAGGGACAACCTGGGAATAAGGTGGAATGACGTCATGGTAGTCTACCAATGACAACCCTAATGTTTTCATTAGGTTTCAAAGGATTGTTAAGGTGTAAGTTGTGCAATACGAAACAGAATGTCAAGTGAAACTGTATTAGTTATTCATAAAAGAAAACAAATGTGTGATATAAGATTGATCAAAATAAAAATTACGTGGAAATTATCATTAGGGGTAAAAAAGCACACCTTTCGAAAGCGTCGGGTTACAGGGTTTCGCTGTTATAAATCTACAAGATATCTTTCATTCAAAATCTCGAGATATTGAGTCTTCGTCTTCCTGCCTATGTTCTTATGTAAACTAGGTGAAAAATCCATATTCGTAACTAGATTATCAATTTACACGCATATTAAAAGCTGTTAACGATGCTGTCTGACACAAAGCTTACCTGGTTTTCCATGTCATATATATGTCATCAGCTGCCGTATTTTCGTAGGCCCCAGTCACTTTACTCGTAACTAGATTATCAACTTACACGCATATTAAAAGCTGTTAACGATGCTGTCTGACACAAAGCTTACCTGGTTTTCCATGTCATATATATGTCATCAGCTGCCGTATTTTCGTAGGCCCCAGTCACTTTATTCTCCCATTCTTTATACTCAAAGCTTACCTGGTTTTCCATGTCATATATGTCATCAGCTGCCGTATTTTCGTAGGCCCCAGTCACTTTATTCTCCCATTCTTTATACTCAAAGCTTACCTGGTTTTCCATGTCATATATGTCATCAGCGGCCGTATTTTCGTAGGCCCCAGTCACTTTATTCTCCCATTCTTT
>NW_013678793.1:1535-4374 GCF_000517525.1 Limulus polyphemus | reverse complement strand
AGCCGTCTGTAATGGATTCAGTAGTTTTATACAAGGTGTCAGCCGTCTGTAATCGATCAGTAGTTTTATTCAAGGTGTCAGCCGTCTGTAATGGATTCAATAGTTTTATACAAGGTGTCAGCCGTCTGTAATCGATCAGTAGTTTTATTCAAGGTGTCAGCCGTCTGTAATGGATTCAATTGTTTTATACAAGATGTCAGCTGTTTAAAAGAATTGGAAAAAAAGAGAAATAAATTTCATTTGGAAACCTTACTTATAAGAAAAACATTGAATTAATTAAAACTTGAAAGTTACCCAAAGTTGACATATTTTTTCTACATAAAGATTTTTTCGCCATAAAAACATTTTTTAAAATATAGAAATTAATTTGTTGATCAGGAATATTTTTATACATGATAAAATCATAGAGATTTAAATTTCAAATTTCATTTTTAAAGTAAAATCCATGAACAAACTCGTTTTGATTTTTTATCTTACATTTTATAATGAAATAAAATATCTGTTATAGAAAACTATTTAAAATGCATTTCTTTCTTCATTTCAGTTTGTTATTGTAAGCTCGGAAACAGTCACTGTCTCGATCTGAGGACGGTGTAACAGCAACATTACACTCTGTCTCGATCTGAGGACGGTGTAATAGCAACATTACACTGTCTCGATCTGAGGACGGTGTAATAGCGACATTACACTGTCTCGATCTGAGGACGGTGTAATAGCGACGATACAAATTACCTCGAACTAAGGATGATTTAACAGAAACATTACAACTTGGTTCGATATGGTGTGTAACGTTTCTGTTACACCGTCCTCTGGCTGGATCTAAGGACGGTGTAACAAAACGTTACACAATGTTTAGATCTAAGGACGTTATAACAAAAATTTTACACAGTGGTTAGATCTAAGGACGGTGTAACAGAAACGTTACACATTGGTTAGATCTAAGGACGGTGTAACAGAAACGTTACACACTGGCTGGATCTAAATACGGTTTATGGCTCTTCAAACTGGCTATAATGTCTCCATTTGTTTTTTCTATACACATTAAGTATAACAAACATTCATATTACTTAATAATAACCAGTTGGTAAATAGCTTACCTTGGTGCTTACACCAGGACTGTGTCTTGTTTGTTTGTTTTGAATTTCGCGCAAAGCTACACGAATTTAGCAGTGTAAGACTAGAGGGAAGGCAGCTAGTCATCACAACCCACCGCCAACTCTTGGGCTACTCTTTTACCAACGAATAGTGGGATTGACCGTCACATTATAACGCCCCCACGGCTGAAAGGGCGAGCATGTTTGGTGGGACGGGGATTCGAACCCGCGACCCGCAGATTACGAATCGAGTGCTCTAACCACCTGGCCATGCCGGGCACAGGACTGTGTCTTAAGCTTTAGCTACATATTAAGCATACCAAACATTCACATTACTTAATAATAACCATTTGGTAAGTAGTCACCTTGGTGCTTACACCAGGACTGTGTCTTTAGCTACACATTAAGTATGCCAAACATTCATATTACTTAATAATAACCATTTGGTAAGTAGTCACCTTGGTGCTTACACCAGGACTCTGTCTTTAGCTACACATTAAAGATACCAAATATTTACATTACGTAATAATAACCATTTTGTTAAGTAGTCACCTTGGTGCTTACATCAGGACTGTGTCTTTAGCTACACATTAAGTATGACAAACATTCATATTACTTAATAATAACCATTTGGTAAGTAGTAACCTTGGTGCTTACACCAGGACAGTGTCTTTAGCTTTAGCTACATATTAAGGATACCAAATATTCACATTACTTAATAATAAACATTTGGTAAGTAGCCTACCTTTGTGCTTACACTCGGACTGTGTCTTCAGCTACACATTAAGTATGCCAAACATTCACATTACTTAATAATAATCATTTGGTAAGTAGCATACCTTTGTGCTTACACTCGGACTGTCTTCTGGTTTAGCCATGTAAAAACTTCTTGTCAGTTCCAAAGGAGGGTTAGTTAAGACTTTCAAATCAGGATCTGCTACTATACGGCGGGGCATGCGCAATACAAACACCATCTACAAGCATAAACACTACAGAGCAAAAGCAACTGAACAGAACGATTTCTTTAAGCACTAACTATCCCATGTTAAATATTAGAAGGAGTGAGCAGGAAGTTTAATGAAAGATGCAGATAGTTTATCTAATGTAACTGTGTATTTTCAGCTACCCCAGTTATTACATATTGAAGAAATAAAAGACTAGTGGGCCAGTATTTTAACAAATTATAACTTTTGATGTTTTATGACTTTCATAATAATATTTTATATAATCAATGAACAATATTCTCAGTTCTGTGTTACAACTTTAGGAACGATGTGTTATATAATCAATGAACAATATTCTCAGTTCTGTGTTACAACTTTAGGAACGATGTGTTATATAATCAGTGAACAATATTCTCAGTTCTGTGTTACAACTTTAGTAACGATGTATAATATAATGAATGAACAATATTCTCAGTTCTGTGTTACAACTTTAGGAACGATGTGTTATATAATCAATGAACAATATTCTCAGTTCTGTGTTACAACTTTAGGAACGATGTGTTATATAATGAATGAACAATATTCTCAGTTCTGTGTTACAACTTTAGGAACGATGTGTTATATAATCAATGAACAATATTCTCAGTTCTGTGTTACAACTTTAGGAACGATGTATAATATAATCAATGAACAATATTCTCAGTTCTGTGTTACAACTTTAGTAACGATGTGTTATATAATCAATGAACAATATTCTCAGTCCTGTGTTACAACTTTAGGAACGACGTATAATATAATCAA
>NW_013678793.1:0-924 GCF_000517525.1 Limulus polyphemus | reverse complement strand
AACGATGTGTTAAATAAGCAGAGAACAATATTCTCAGTTCTGTGTTACAACTTTAGGAACGATGTGTTAAATAAGCAGAGAACAATATTCTCAGTTCTGTGTTACAACTTTAGGAACAATGTGTTATATAATCAGTGTTACAGCTGTCATAACAACGCTTTATATTCTGTGTTACAACTTCCTGTTCGATATCAATAATAGACTGTATCCTTCATACTACGTTAAAACGGTGTGTTAAAATCTGAATGGATTATATTCCGTGTTATATTCTCCATTCTATGTCTCAGTGTTATAATTCCTATTCTCTTCAATGAATAACTTCCTGAATATTATTAAATGCTAGTACTATCATTCCACCTTGTTTTCATGATCTGCTCTTTGGAATCATTAAGGACACATTCTTGTTATTGATTAATAAATATATTGATTTATCTTGCAAAATGTGGAATGACGTTAAAACTTTTCTGATGAGTTAGTTAGAATTCAGGGTTACTACAAACCTTGTATTTTGTTTCGGCATAGGTTAGTATTTAGCACAGAAAGAATGAGTTACTTTAATTGCATACAAAAACACAAAAAAGTTAATACAATATATATAACTATAACTAAGCACCAAATTATAGATTTAAAATCATGCCCATGCAATCACGCCTACTGACATAAAGTACATCTAGTAAATGATGATAAATAGAGAAATACAAAGTGTGAGACTTTCACCTAACTTTTACATTTCAGCTTGGAATAGGTTTCTTTCGTACACGCGATATTGAAGATTGCACCTGTAACAGTCATATATAGTAAAACAGAAGGACGAACATGGACGCGATATTGAAGATTGCACCTGTAACAGTCATATATAGTAAAACAGAAGGACGAACATGGACGCGATATTGAAGATTGCACATGTAACAGTCATATATAGTA
>NW_013678792.1:0-8553 GCF_000517525.1 Limulus polyphemus | reverse complement strand
TGCTACGCTGACAACTTGGCCCCCACACATAGACTCTAATCTTGTATGGACAGACTGCTACGCTGACAACTTGGCCCCCACACATAGACTCTAATCTTGTATGGACAGACTGCTACGCTGACAACTTGGCCCCCACACATAGACTCTAATCTTGTATGGACAGACTGCTACGCTGACAACTTGGCCACTCTTGGCCCCCACACATAGACTCTAATCTTGTATGGACAGACTGCTACGCTGACAACTTGGCCACTCTTGGCCCCCACACATAGACTCTAAACTTGTATGGTATTGTAGAACACTAAACGTTCAAAACCTTTAGTTTTTTTTTCAAACCTAGTAGTGTTTAAGCTACTATTAAAAAGTTTTATGTTACTTCCAGCTCTTCTGTTTTATTTCTGTGTATTTTCTCAGTAAGTTATTGGTTAAGCGAATCGTATTATCTTGTATACTCAATCTTATCTTATGCTACTCAGCTATATATTGGTTCCTAATTTCTTGAATTGATTTGGGATCAATAGCTTATAACTCCCGCTAGGGGAACAAACACCAGTCTTGTGTTTTGAACCCCCAGTTGACGTTTCTGCGAAATACACAGCACGTGCGTAGGAACGGCCGTACTGTAAATGAATTGTAAATGTAACGGTAAGTTTTCATTATTATTATTACAGCACCGACGTTTCGTTTAGCGGCGTTTCATCTTGACTACAACTCCTAACGAGATCTAAAAATTAGCGCCCTCTAGTGGCGCTAAATCTGAAGGCTTAAAACTTTAAAAACCGGTTTCCGATATCCTTGGTGGGCACAGCACAGATAGCCCATTGTGTAGGTTTGCACTTAACGACTATCAATCACATTGAACATTAACTAAAACGAAACGTTGAGTACGTTTATACTGTGTATTATGTTTCAATCCATATGTGTTAACAATATTCTTCTAACTTAACAAACCGTTACGTGTATGGTGATCTTCTAACTTTAAAACATTTAGGCTAAGTGAAGTCATTCTCGGTTACCTCTTTATTTAATAAACGTTATAGTTAACTTAAAACACAGCAATAGAAGGAAAGCAGCAGCGCCCACTAGTGACAGAATGATGTGTAACGCATGGTACGGATATCTAGTGTGGATGTGCTAAACACTTGACCATACTTAGCCTTATACGCAGAAACTTGTCCATTGTCTCAATGTTGGAACCAACATGTCCGATTACCTCTTGTAGAATTCTAATTAAGACAAGACAGTGTTGTTTTTTTTCCATTCCATATACAATATCAATATAACAAGATTCAGTGTATGTGTGTCTGTCTGTGTGTCATGCAACTCCTAAACTTCACCGAATTATAAGTGATACCAAACGAATCGTCTCGGTTCCGAGGTTTTCACAAAGATAAAACTTTTCTCCTCACTCCTTGGGGAACCCGGGGATTTCCCGAAAACACTTTTACGGGGATTCCCCGTTAGCAGACCCCAAATTTATCATTAACTTGCATTAGAGCACGTAAGTAAGTAGACCTACTAATAACTGTTCGTAACTTGGTGAAATAAATTAAATTGTCATTATAGCATCAACGAACATTAAACTGGAAAAGTACAAAATAGTAGTTAAAGTGTTACATTTGTATGATAGCGGCCCTTTAAATATGGGCCACAGGTTCGCTAGTTTACAATATGTAGAAGGTAGAATTATATTTGTATAATAGTGGCCCTTTCAATGTGGGCCACAGTTTCGCTAGTTTACGATATGTACAGTGAATAATTATATTTGTATGATAGCGACCCTTTAAATGTGGGCCACAGGTTCGCTAGTTTACAATATGTAGAAGGAAGAATTACATTTGTATCACAGCGGCCCTTTAAATGTGGGCCACAGGTTCGCTAGTTTACAATATGTAGAAGGAAGAATTACATTTGTATCACAGCGGCCCTTTAAATGTGGGCCACAGGTTCGCTAGTTTACAATATAATACTTATGTACAGGGAAGGGGTGGGGTGACTAACACGATAAGATTGTGTTATGTCAGTAATAAGTTGTCCGATAACGTAGAAACTAATGTTGTATCACTAACCCTTATGGCCACACAAACACTATATATAAATTAATGCTACTAAATGCATTAATTGTCTATAGGCGATTAAAATCAGCACTATAAAACCAAAATGAACTTAATACAAAACCAAAACAACATTATAATGAGACCAAAATATAAAATTAATTCGTCCATTACCATATAAAAATAATAAATATGAAACTACATTAAGAATTAAACTACCTTGTTGAGAACTTGGAGGATTCAAGGTTTAAGTAACTAACTTTAACATATACAGATTTTGTCCAGTATACCAACTCGTCTCAGTTCACCCGGTTTATACTTGAAGGGAGGAGAATGTGGGTTTAAGATCTATTGAAGTAATGGTTTTTAGTTCTCTTTAATATAATTAATTATTGAATAAAAGGGTGGAGGTTGGGAGTTTTACACTGTAGAAACTTAGGGTGGTGTATTTTTACCTTAATGTTATATCTAAACACTAAGGGTTACTGCCTTCCCACAACTGGCTGCAGACAACAGGAGCTGAACACTCAACTCCTACCCTTTAACTGATTCTCCTTAGCTGCTGGCTAGTTTGACATCTGGGTTTGGAACTTGTTTGGATGCATTATCCATTAATAGTTTTTAATGATGACAACGAGAACCGGTACTGGAAGAATAAATTTGAAATTTGGTCTCATTATAATGTTGTGTGTGTGTGGTTTTAACTTGATGATGCGATACTTCTGGACCAAGCGTGGCCCAGTGAATCCACGGATTCATGGTTCACGATTCGTTACTCGAACATCACGTATTATTCACTAAGGTATTTATGGTATGGAAGTTGGTATCTTTCACCTGAACGACATCTTATGCAACAGATGAGCTAAACGGCCCCAGACCAGAAACCCCCCCCCCCCCCAAATAAAAGAAAAAAAGAAATTGAGGCATACCCAACCTTAGTTTAGGACTACTGATCAGAGAATGAGCAGTCAATAGGCAGCACTAGCGAGGAAAGCGGGGAACGTATTCAACAGCACGAATCTTGGACCTTCCTAACCTCAGCCTGACACGTTAATTCTTAAGCCACGCCTGCCAATACTTAATTGTTTTATGAGTGTAAATATCTACAGACGTATTCACGTACAGAAGAATAATACAACAATAGGTGCAACTTTAAGCCCACGAAAGACATCCATCTTGATATTAGTCGTCCTATACATAGCTTCATTATATAAAAGCTGAAATGGTTGCCTAAGTAGATAAACAGTATTAAAAGTAAAACGGTCCTCTGTATAAGTTTATAAATCATTATTTAAATTCCACGTCTGTTTTGCGATACAGGTGAGATAAGTATCACCCAGTGTTCAATATTAACAACTGTGCGCCTGTCACTCCTATACTATCATTTCACGTGGCTGCGTATTGTTCTACCACGTAAGTAGGTGAAATTTATTCCATAATGCTGGCCAGAGACGCTTGTTTTCCACACGACACGTAAAGGTAATATTTATCTCGGAGAAGGCTTAGCAATACAACAGAAGTTTCTGGTAATGTATTCTTTTAAGGACAAAATACGAACGAGGGAACGGCATCTGCACGATACTTAGTAATTACGTGCACGTGCACGAATCTTCCAACAAAAGAAAACTTTACAAGTAGTTTGTAGTTCTCAAAGTTGCCACAATCCTTGAACTCTCAAGTCTACAAGAACCAAACCAAAAGCTTATTTGTACGTTAAGGACACTATTAGGGTTTTCTGATATATATATATAAACACGGCCAAACTGTGTCGTCAATATCTTATTTTGGTACTTTAAACCTAAAAGTACCTTATGCGACACATCAGCCAACCCGCCAGGTCAGAAGTTTCAAGGTACAGATACAACTGACCCTAGTTCAGAACTATTCACCAGAGGGAGGGCAAGTAGTCAGGAAAACACCTACCGCCTACATAGCTACTTTTAATTGAATACAAGACCATAAAAGAGCTGCAAATGGTAGCAGTGTCGGCGGGGGAGGGGGGGGGGGAGATAGACGCGTCGCGCGGAGTATTGCTACGGAAGGAGGAGGGGGAGAGCAAAATCCTGCAGGCTGTTCTGGTTTTTTAGTCTGTGGTATTTATAAAGTAAGCCAACAGTCGTTTATTTAAGAAACCTGTGATCTGATAAACAGTTACTGTTTATATATAGATTCTCGACCACTATTGTTTCTGTTGTATCCCATCTGGTCTGGTGTGCCCTGACATTGAGCGAAAGGCCTCTTCGGCACTGGATGTAGCACATTATATATATATATATATATACAACTTTATAATGCACCTGTGTAACATTGATTATCTTCTTTACTGCCTGACTCCGTATAAAAACATCCATGGTTAAGAAGACTAAATCAATCTAGACTTGACGTCATCGTCTTGAAGTCATCCAAGATCCCCACAGCACTCGGACTATATATATCTGTGTGTAGAAAATTGGTACTTAAAGAGTCAAGCTGAAATTAACATCATGTTGAAGAAAACAAAATTAAAAGAATATAAGTTAGGAGAGCAGAATGTGGGTGCTACATCACCCTGCAGACAGATGTGGAAAGATGGCTGCTCTTCAAAATCTACATCACCCTCCAGACAGATGTGGAAAGATGGCTGCTCTTCAAAATCTACATCACCCTCCAGACAGACATGGCAAGATGGCTGCTCTTCAAAATCTACATCACTCTGCAGACAGATGTCGAAAGATGGCTGCTCTTCAAAATCTACATCACTCTGCAGACAGATGTCGAAAGATGGCTGATCTTCAAAGAAAAAGGAAAAAGAAGAAGAAAAATGGAGGTTAAGACTGGTCGACGATGTATCCCCACCGCAATGTGGGTCCTACTTCTGTAGTCACCTCCACAACATTTTATACCCCACATTAGAGTCTGTACCCTGGGGGTCCTTTTAATTTATGCAGCGTCTTAAATCTGGTTTTTTGTTTTAGTTATTCACATTATATATGTGTGTCTAGACCTTACGATGACGTTGTTGACGTGTGTGTGTGTCTAGACCTTACGATGACGTTGTTGATGTGTGTGTGTGTGTGTGTCTAGACCTTACGATGACGTTGTTGATGTGTGTGTGTCTAGACCTTACGATGACGTTGTTGATGTGTGTGAGTGTGTGTGTCTAGACCTTACGATGACGTTGTTGATGTGTGTGTGTCGACCTTACGATGACGTTGTTTGAACTCTTGTGTAAAATAGATTTTAATCTCCGCTTCTCTGACTTCGACCAATTTTCTTATGACATTTTAACGGTTTTACTGAACAAATAAATATTAATACAGTTTGAATCGTTTCGATTCTTACGCTCGAGCTTTTATAACGCACTCACAAGTTGAAAGTTTTTAGCGAAACATTGTACCCTCGAACCTTTGACATTTCGACAAGCAGCCCTGAACGATAATCACACTGAGTCCATGTAACGGTGTAAGATAAACGATAGTAAAATACTTGATTTATGTAAAGTCCTTATTGCGTTTGAAATATGCCGAGGGATTCATTGAAATTTTGTTCCGATTTTAATACTTGTAAAACATCGACAACAAGGAAATCCAAACATGCGTCCAACGTTTGAACTTAACTTTCACAAATAAACACACGTGCGAGTGTTGTGTGGTTTACATTCACATAAAGTTGTGTGTTTCAGAATATTCACACAAAGGGCTATCCGCGCTAGCCATATCTAGATTTTAATTAATAGACTGGGGAAGGCAATTACTTATCAGCGCCCACCGCCAACTGTTCAGGTAGTTTTGTTTGACCAAATAGAGGTTTATAGCTCTAAAGAGCGAATCGCAATTTTTGTAGAAACGAGCCGCAAACCATGAACCCCCGGATTCGCATTCCGAGAAAGCTTGAAATTATTAGTAGGCCAACAAATAAAGTACTCATTTTATTAAGACGAAAGTAAATGGTTAGGCTTAAGATAGATTACAATAAAAGGCTGCATTTTTTTATTAGGGGGTGGAAAGTGAAGCGAGGATGGGAGAATAAGTTTTACTTTATTGTTTTATTTTTCAAATAACGAATTATCTATTCTGATTCAAGTAGCTAATGAATCGGTAGACACAGAAGTCCGACAAGAAAAACACTTTTTTTTATAAAATCATAATTTGTTTGTGCTCGATATTCCTCGTTATATAATCTTTACCTACCATATCTTGAGGATTAAATCCAATATGGAAGGTAATCCATACTCACAGCTACGTATATATATATATATTATGTATATGTTTTTCAATCGTTTAATCTTGCTTTTAAAATGCCCTTCCCCCGATGGAACAGTGGTACGTCTATGGAGTTACAACGCTAAAATCTGGGGTTCGATTCTCCGCGGTGGACACAGCAGATAGCCCAGTATGGCTCTTCTCTTAAACAAAACAAAAAATGGATCAAAATGCCCCCCCCCCGAATGGTTTGGTGATACGTTTGTAGGCCTAAAACGCTAAAAACTTTCTACTTAACAAACAAGTTCAACAAAAAAATTCACTGACTTTTTGACCTCACTTCAAGTAGCATGTTCGTAACGTCGTTCAGATTATAAAACCTTCTTTTACGCACCAAGTTGTATCGTTGAGCTGAAAAAAATAGACCAGGGGCGTTTCGAAAACGTCATCATGTAAAAGATCTAAAAACGAGACTGTCTGTTGGTGGAATGAATATGTGAAACTTCATTTACTTGACCAGTCACGAACCACGAATTCTTCGAGTCGTCGTATTTTTCGTTTTTGAATAACTGGGATTTTGAAAGAGTTTGGTCTCCACTTCGACATTCCAGTAAGAACATGAACGCTAACGGCTTGAATCGTCAAGGGGCGGAACTCCGTTCCAGAGGTTCCGACCCAATTTAACCCCAGATTATAATAATAAAACAACCTGACTACACCTCTTTACCGAACAAGAACACAACCAGGATCGTGACCATTTGAAGGTTAAAGGTCAGTCACCCAAATTTATTGAGTACAGCAGGGGTCAAGCTTAGCAACCAAACATTGTTTTTGAAAATTTCACTTGAATGTTGCCTTGTAATACTTTCTATACTTTTTCTGTGTACTCTCTAACACTAATATTAACCTTCTACTCTGGTACTCTCTAACACTAATATTAACCTTCTACTATGGTACTCTCTAACACTAATATTAACCTTCTACTATGATACTCTCTAACACTAATATTAACCTTCTACTATGGTGCTTTCTAACACTAATATTAACCTTCTACTATGGTACTCTCTAACACTAATATTAACTTTCTACTATGGTACTCTCTAACACTAATATTAACCTTCTACTATGATACTCTCTAACACTAGTATTAACCTTCTACTATGGTACTCTCTAACACTAGTATTAACCTTCTACTATGGTACTCTCTAACACTAGTATTAACCTTCTACTATGGTACTCTCTAACACAAGGTTAATACTATAGAGAGTACCATAGTAGAAGGTTAATACTAGTGTTAGAGAGTACCATAGTAGGTACTAAAATTCTACGTGTTTTAAAGAGATTTTTTTCTGGACAAACATTCAAATAAAATTGCTCTCGGATAGTATCCTTTCACTGTGATACTATTGAATGATAAACTCTCGAAGGGTAACCTTTTTAACTTGAATAGTTATCCTTCAAGATGTGACTCTTTCGAGCACTATTTTATTAAAATTGTTTGTTAAGTTTCGCGCAAAGTTACTCAAGGGCTATCTGCGCTAATTGTCCCTAATTTTGAAGTGATAGACTAGAGGGAAGGTTTCTAGTCAACAACACCCATCGCCGACTGGTGGGCTTCTGTTTATCAATGAAAGGTGGGATTGACTGTCACATTATCACGCCCTCACGGCTGAAAGGGCTAGCACGTTCGGTATCAGGATTCGAACCCGCGACCTGCAGATTGTGGTTCGATTGTCCTAACTACCAGGTCATACCAGAACCTTATCAAAATGATCACTATTGAACAACTGATTACAGCCGGTCACAAGTCACTATTTTACGAGTGAACAACTGATTACAGCCGGCCACAAGTCACTATTTTACGAGTGAACAACTGATTACAGCCGGCCACAAGTCACTATTTCACGAGTGAACAACTGATTACAGCCGGCCACAAGTCACTATTTCACGAGTGAACAACTGATTACAACCGGTCCCGAAGTTACGATTGAAAACTTAGTGTTTACAGAATGTAAGAAGCTATTGGCTAACACACGAACAGCGAGATGATGAATACGGTCACAAGGACTTATAAACCTTTTTGTGTTATCGATACCAGGAATGTCAGCTTTTAACACTTATTTTTACAAGTCTTTAAAGCTATGTTCTAATCCACAAAATTTAAAAATGAACCGTTATTAATCAAAGTAATCTAAAATCAACATTTGATACAATAGATAAAAATGAATGTGTCCTAGGTTTGTCATGTCAAGTTCAATAGATAAAAATGAATGTGTCCTAGGTTTGTCATGTCAAGTTCAATAGATAAAAATTAATGT
>NW_013678791.1:6900-8911 GCF_000517525.1 Limulus polyphemus | reverse complement strand
GTAACTAGGCTTCTGACCTTGTTTACTAGTTCTCAAGCTCATTTCACAAGCTTATTTCACAACACAGGTGTCTTTTAGTCGCATCTTTTTTATATATCCTTGGTTACTTACTTAGACTTAAAGAACTGTTAAAACTTTTAAGTTCTGTTTTATGCATTTTCAACTAATAAAAAACTGAAGCAATTGTAAAATTTCCACAAAAATTTTCTAGTTGCTTCACTCCTCCCTCCTTAGAAAAATTTTGTCACTTGTAACAAAAATTATCATCCAACTCATTGTCTCCATCTCTCTTATCAGCCAATGTTTACATCACTGATATAGTTACTGATTTACAAAAACGTATCCATATATATATATATATATGCTATATGATTATATATAAAAGATTATATGAAAATACACAAATGTAACTATAATTAGACAAAATATAACCCTTACATATAAATGACACTAAGTTATCTTAACAATATTAGGAATACAATGCTTATTAACTTTAGAAATAGTTTCTAAAGTTCTGGAATATCTCCCAGTTACTTGTGACTATCAACCCATACAGAGCACATGCTTTCCAATATATGGAATGTTGCAATGTTCGTGTGGGTAGTGGTGATAATCACACGTTATTTGTTCACTACAATCCAGACAGCTATATGGTGGGCACCCGTACTCTTCTATGTTGTCGTGACAAGGAATGCCTCATTGTCTTTGCAATATCTGCATTTTTTCTTTACCCTTCATGTATATTTTTACCTAATCCTGTCTTATCCCTTGTCAGATAAACAAAAAGTCCAACATGGAATAGTCTCTCTCAGTCCAGTGGAGGCAGTGAAGATATACAGTACACCACAGGATGTGCCTCTTGTCAGTGTCACTTAGGCAGTACTCAGGATAAGGAGGCCTAAAGCAGTAGACATCCGTCCATCCTGAACAGCCAATTCCTTTATTGTATAGCTTCCATTGATTCTAAAGCCTTCCACCTCAATGATGGTGGCTCTTTGTCCTTGTTTCCTATTATTACAAGAAAATGTTACTACTTGTCCTGGTGAAGGCTTATTCAGTCACTTCATTTGTTCTGTCTTTCATCTTAATCACACACACGTTCATCTGATAATCTGTGCACTTATTCATGCACTCTATTCAAATCACTTCAAATCACAAACACACTATCAATACTGTCATCAGTTGATAGAAGTTTCTGTCCTTCCACATAGTTTATTTCTAGACTCATTGTACAGTCTGACTGTCTGTTTTCGTCTCTTGATGTTGTTGTCACTGGTCATTACTTTGTTTTATTTCTTACTTCCAGTCATTGTCCATTACTTTTTGTCATTTCTTGAACTTTTCTATGCCTAATAATTTTGCCTATAATTTTGACTAATATCATCATTTAAAAATCAGTTAACCTCACCAATTGGTTATATCAAGTCAATTTTTGTAATAATCTAAATAATCAAGCTATATCCTGATTAGATGGGGCCTACTCATTCAGTTCTACTATTTCAGTAACTTCTGAATATTCAGACAAATCATTATTGCCTGATCTTGTTCTTTTCTTCTTTCTAGCTTTACATAGCCCATCTAATGCCATTAACTTTAATAAAGCCAATTTATCTCTTTTGATATACAATTTTATGCTTACTAGTATTACTACTAAACATAAGTTTATCATCACTGAGTTAGATAATTTCCAATTATCCAACCTCTGTCTTCCAGCTATAGCTCGTTATTGATCTATGTGCTGTTGAAAATCTTTAAGACTTAACCCTGACTTTCTAAGAAATAAATGTTTAGTGTCCTCTAGTATATCTGTCAACTCTTTAACATCTATATCTACATCTATACTCTGAATTAACTGTAATTCCTTTTTAGTTAGTAGTTTTTGTAATTCTGGAATCTTTACATTTAGTCGAGTTCCTGTGTACTTGGCCCGGCATGGCCAGGTGGTTAAGGCACTCGACTCACAATCTGAGGGTCGCAGGTTCGAATCCCCGTCACACCAAACATGCTCGCC
>NW_013678791.1:4314-6879 GCF_000517525.1 Limulus polyphemus | reverse complement strand
CGAGGTTAGGGTTAAGGCACTCGACTCAACAATCTGGAGGGTCGCGTAGGGTTACGAACCTCCCCGTCCAACCAACCCAAACATGCCTCCGTCCCTTTCAGCTGTGGGGGGTGTTATAAAGTGATGGTCAATCCCACTATTTGTTGGTAAAAGAGTAGCCCAAGTGTTGGCCGTGGGTGGTGATGACTAGCTGCCTTCCCTCTAGTCTTACACTGCTAAATTAGGGATGGCTAGTGCAGATAACCCTCATGTAGCTTTGCACAAAATTAAAATCAAACAAACCTATGTACTAAGTTTCACTTCTAAAGTTAGATGGTAAGGTAATACCTTGACCATGAGCTGAACAGTTTCTAGCTAATTTTAGATAACCACTATTGTTTAACTTAAATACTCTAGTATGATAATCAAACTGATGTGCATTTGACTTTGGGCATACAACTGATAATGTTCATCTTTAATGTTAAATAACCAAGTTCCTGGAGTTCTAGTTTTATAAAAATAGAATGGTGTAGGAATAATTATTCTTTTCTCACATAGTTCAGGTATTATATTCTTAATTCCTATGGATATCACATAATTACAAGTTACAATAGGTACTGAATAAATACCTGAGTTAGGATCATAAACTCTGATAGGTTCATCTATGCAATTTAACATTCGGTCATTTCAACATATGTATGTTGATCACTTGAGACAGCAATGTATGGTTTATCATTTTCTATAGTTAAAGCTAATGAATGACTTATTGCTATCGGTAAGGATATAATCTTATACAGTTTAAACATTCTGTCAGTTGCTTTCAATGGTATTTCTATAAACATCCTTAAAGAACCCTTAACAGTGGTTGTCTTCACGTCAGCCCATGTATAGTACATATAAATTTGGTTACTATGAGTAGGTATTACAAACTGTAAATGTGGAGGTAATCTCCTTTCTCTTTCTAGTTTACTCGGTGGTAAAAAGTAAGAGCTTAACCTTTTATCTGCAGCTACATATAATGCTTGTATTAGCTTAGCCAACTCTGTCCTGCTACTTCCTACAGTAAAAAATAACTGTTGTAGATTGTTTTGAATTTTAGTGTTAAAAACCAGCATTTCCGTTCCTGTTTTATGTAACTCAGTCTGTCTTACTCTAGTGTGTATTAATACATTAGTAACATTTACTAAAGCTCTAGATACTTTTCTAATTTCTTGGTCATATAATTCAATCGTCTGATTTAATGAATTCATTATAGTTGCTTGCTCTCCTATTAAATGAATCATTTCTTTAAATACCTGTCTCTGTTGTTCTACCTTTTCATTTAAGTCTTAAATCATCAGTGGTTGCTGTTCCAAATAAAAATTTTGGAATAATTCCACCTGCATTTATTGAACCTCGTCTTTATCTAGTTCTGTCGGATATAGATACACTATCCTTAATATCTTTTAATTCTAGTAATAGTTCACCTATCTCGTCATAATATTGTCTAATTAAGGTATTGTAATTTTCAATTAGTCCTTCCTGTTATATCCTAGCTGTCCCTTGATTTCTCATGTGATATAATGTCACATTCGCTGAACCTTCTTCACTAAAACTGACATTAGTTTTTACATTCAAGGATTTCTCAAACAATACCAACTCTTCTTGTAATCTTATTAGTAACCTAAAATACTGTGGAAATGGTATATATTCCACAATTATCCATTTATCTCCAGATAATATGAAACTACCCTATTCAACAAAGATTACACCTACCTTGTTTTCTACTGACACAGTACTCACATTCTGTCTGGTTCCAGTCCTCGTCAGCAACAGTATAAGAATCCCAAATATCTTGCAGATATATATCTACTAAATAATACTATTAGTTGTAGTACTTATATGATATCTAAACATTTAACAAATATAGATATATATTTTATTTTACTTTTCTTATTTACAACTCTGAAAGTAGTTTATCATGTTATTAAAGGCATTAATAACACTAGCTTCGTAAGATACAGTGTTAACCATATTCACGTTACTTTTAGGTTTATGTATGACTACTTGTGGATTGAATCGTACTTGTTTCCTTGGTCTGGTAGGAGTCACTTCTGGTTGAGTTGATATAGGACCACGTGTTCTAAGATTATAACCATGGGTCACTACATCAGCTTGTGCCATTAATGGTGTACTAGGGATATTATTCTCAGTTGTTTGGTTACTATCCTCAGTGTTATCAATACTAACTGGGGTATCTTCTGTTGTTATTAAGTTATCACCTAGTATTATGCTATCATCATTCTCTACCTTTGGTATTTCTGCTTCTGGTTCTATTATTTCTTCTTCATCATAAAAAAGATGAATCGAATTAATTTTAGTTATCAGCCTCTTTAAGATTACCCTTATCTTATTCTGTTTGATTAGTTTCATCTTCTTCTACACACTCATATTGATAAGTCTTATAATCTTTTACTTTCTTTAACCTGTTCACATATACTAACTGTTTACCTTTTCCATAGATTTCTTGAATTTCAAAATTAACTGGACTAGTCTGTTTCCAAGACCTACGTAAAAGGTACCTTTCCATAACCTTGCTAACTTTTT
>NW_013678791.1:1665-4293 GCF_000517525.1 Limulus polyphemus | reverse complement strand
CCTCCCACGACTATGTTCGTTAGCTAACTCAAATGCTATTTGCATTCTCTGTAGTAACTCTGTCTTATAGTCATAAGCTATCGCATGACTATTTTTCTTAGGAGCTAATATATCTTGCATGGGTAATATAACATCTCTACTAGGCAATAGAAAGAACAGACTTTCCTGAGTTGACTCGTTCTCAGCACTTCTATATGCTAGCAGTAACAAGGGAATGTGGTCATCCCAAGTTTTCTGATCTTTCTCACAATATTGAGAGATCATATCTAATAAGGTTCTATCAAATCTCTACACTAAACCATTAGCAGCTGGATGATAAACTGTGGTTTCGATTTTATTCACACCTAACAATGCACAAACTTCCTTCATTAACTTAAAAATGAAGTTACTACCTCTATCTGTTAATAGATATTGGGGTATACCATGTCTAGCTATTATGTCATTTACAAAAACTTTAGCTATTGTTTCTGTTTTTTGATCAGGTAAGCATATATTCTCAGGAAACCTGGTTAAGTAGTCTACGACTACTAACATGTATTTGTTTCCTGTGTAGGACGTAGGCAATGAGCCTAATATACCCATAGCTACTAGCTGAAAAGGTGTCATTAAACTCAGCATTCTCTGTAAAGGAGCTTTCCTTAAATGCGGACTGGTTTTTCATTTTTGACATTCTAAGCATCATTTACAGTACTCTTTAATATCTTTTCTCATGTTTGGCCAAAAGAATCTTCTGTTTATTCTACTATATGTTTTAGCAAAAGCTAAGTGTGCCACGAAAGGCGTATCATGATATGTTTCCATGACCTTTGTTCTCAATTTAACTGGTACAACTATTTGTATCTACTTACTGTCATTATTTTTTCTACATAGAATATTGGAAGCTAGCATGTATTCCATATCTCCTCCTTGTATTACTTTGTTGTGTAAGTCATTTATTATTGGATCTTTCTTTTGCTCACTAATTACATGAACTAAGTCCCAAATTATTTCTAATTCGTTTTCATGTTCAGGTTGTACTTCTTTTATCTGATTGATTGTTTGTTTTTCTATAATTTCATTATTTTCTACTCTGATTCTACTTAATGCATCTATGCTAGAATGTTTTCTATCTGGTCTATGTATTATTTCAAAGTCATAATCTTGTAATAATAAGGACCATCTAGCTAGTCTAGAGGAGGGGTCTTTTAATGCCATTAACCATTTTAAGGGTGCATGATCTGTATTAACGGTAAACTTTTTACTGTATAAATAACAATGAAATGTTTTAATTCCATGTACTACAGCCAAACACTCTTGTTCTGTAACTGAATAATTTATGTCAGCTTTTCCTAACTGTCTGCTCTGATAAGCTCTAGGGTGTTCCTTGCCATTTTCATCTAACTGTGATAAAACTGCATCTATAGCAAAACCTGAAGCATTTATACTTAAGATAAATTCCTTATTAAATCTGGATAACTTAGGATTGGTGCTTTTAATAAAGCTTCTCTTAGTTTTTCAAATGCTTCCTGTCTTTTATCTGTCCACTGAAATTTTGTTTCTTTCTTAGTTAATTCAGTTAGAGGTTTTGCTAATAGAGCAAAATGTGGCATAAATCTTCTATATAATCCTACAAATCCTAAAAATGCATGAACATCTTTTACTGTTTTAGGGTCTGGTTTACACCATCTGCAGTCACTAAATGACCTAAGTATTCTACTTCATTTTTCAAAAACTGACATTTGCTTGGTTTGAGCTTTAAGTTTGCCTTTCTTAATCTATCAAATATATGTCTTAACCTCTCTAAGTGTTCTTCAAAAGTTGCAGCAAATACTATAATATTGTCTAAGTAACAAAAACATTCAGAATCTTGCAAGCCTGATAGTACAACATCCATTAATCTCTGGAATGTTGATGGGGCATTGCATAAGCCAAAAGACATTCTGTTAAACTGGTATTTATCTGAAGGTAATACAAAAGTAGTTTTAGCCTTATCTTCCTCTTCTATTTCTTCTTGCCAATATCCACTTTGTAAATCCGTAGAAGAAAAATAGTTACTCTTACCTAACCTATTTAAGGTTTCTTGGATATTAGGTAATGGATAAATGTCTTTGACTGTTACTCCATTCACTTTTCTAAAATCTACATAGAATCTTAACTTTCTGTCTTTTTTAGGAACTAATACAACTGGAGATGGATACAGACTACAACTATCTTCTATTACACCTTGTTAAAGTATCTCTTTTACACATTCTTTTAACTCAACCCTATGTTTTCAGGTACTCTATAGGGTCTCTGTGCTATAAGCTTATTATTATTTAACACTATCTTATGTTTAACCTTATTTGTACAACTGTTAGAGTCATTTTCTCCTACAAATATATCTCTATACTCTTCTAATAAATTTATCAAACTTTGTTTATGTTTTCGTTCTATATTTCCTAAGATAGAATCCCAGTCTATACTATTTTGTTGTGCCTGTTTATTAACATTATTTATGTTATGCTGTCCTACCACAACTAACTGTTCTCTACTACTAGCTTTACATATGACTATGTTCTTAGGTAGTATTACTTTTTCTTCATTCACATTTAGCACTGTGTCTCTTTTGGACACTTTACTAATACTAGCAGCTATATAAACTCCTGTTAC
>NW_013678791.1:0-1336 GCF_000517525.1 Limulus polyphemus | reverse complement strand
TCTTAGGTAGTATTACTTTTTCTTCATTCACATTTAGCACTGTGTCTCTTTTGGACACTTTACTAATACTAGCAGCTATATAAACTCCTGTTACTCCTACTTAGATAGGCTCAACTAGCACTTCTTCATTATACTTAAAGTCATTTACTTTAGCTTCAACTATAAATTGACTTCTCACAGATACTTCATCTAATTTTAATTACACTTACAGGAACTCTTTCTTTCAAACACTCCTGTTGGGATGCTCTGTTGCTTATGTTGAGCATAAGTGTAGAGTTATCTTACTATCACTCACCTTATCTTTATGGTTTCTGCTAGATATAGTGTCTTTCCAGGCAGTCCTATTTCTTGGCTTTCTTTTAGAACTTTCTTTAGGCCACTTCTTATTCTTACTCCTCAGACTTTGTCATGTGTCACTACATTTTAGTAGGAAGTCAGTGCTTTCATATATTGATGACGGGTCCTTAGCCTCACTAATGCTAGTGTTGGGCATCTGACTATTAGTCAGCAGGAAGGTATCATGTGTCTCAACTGTTGCACATACGTTTGAAAGTTCAAGTCCTTCAAAACTTAAAACCGTAAGAAATATTTCTGTGTCGTAAGTTCTTAAGAAATTGTTGTCTCACGCAGCTCACCATAAGCCCTAATGTAACGTTTAGCCTCTCCTGCTGATCTTAGACATAATATATCAACTTTCTGGGCATCAGTCCAGCCTGATATTCTAGCTGCTTCATTGAAGGCATCGATAAAGCTTTCGACATCCTCATTTGCACTACCGTGATATAGATATTTGGGACTTGTTAAGTGTGTGGCGCCATGTGGCCCTGTTTGTGTGGGTTACTCTGCTGTGGCTTTGTGGTTAGTGTCAGCCCTTCTATCAACTCTAGGGCATAGCACCACTCTCTTCTGTAGTCGTATCTACACCAGCAGTAGCCATAACTACTTATTTCTAACTTACATTACTTCGGCTGACTTTCTTACTTTTTCTGTCTTTCTTTACTCTAACTAACCTGTTGTTAGCTACTCCAAAAATCCTGTCGACTGCGCCAGCTGTAATGAGTAGTGCCCTGGAGGGCTTAATTGTTGAAGTTTCAATTAAAACTACTCATTACACCAAATTTATTTATTGGAGGATTTTTCATGACGAGTGGAGCCACTAATTCTAGGTAGTTTACAGTTAGACTAAAGAAATAGAATCTCAGGCCAATGGTAAACACTTATAATAACTTTTATTAAACATTTAACAACTTCTCAAAAACGTAACAAACTTTAAATGTTAGTCACATTGGATTAACTACTTATATATTGGTATTAAACACTTTTTACTTTAGATACA
>NW_013678790.1:5326-10207 GCF_000517525.1 Limulus polyphemus | reverse complement strand
TAAGTGGATTACTGACTAGTTATCTGTCCAATCAGTGGTCACCGAGTACAATACGAATGTTAAGTGGATTATTGACTAGTTATCTGTCCAAACAGTGTTCACCGAGTTGAATATGAATGTTAGGTGGATTATTGACTAGTTATCTGTCCAATCAGTGGTCACCGAGTACAATACGAATGTTAAGTGGATTATTGACTAGTTATCTGTACAAACAGTGGTCACCTAGTTGAATACGAATGTTAAGTAGATTATTGACTAGTTATTTGTCCAATCAGTGGTCACTGAGTTGAATATGAATGTTAGGTGGATTATTGACTAGTTATCTGTCCAATCAGTGGTCACCGAGTTAATGAACATAACATCCAAGTAGGTGGGCTATTGACTAGTTATCTGTCCAATCAGTGGTCACCTAGTTGAATACGAATGTTAAGTAGATTATTGACTAGTTATTTGTCCAATCAGTGGTCACTGAGTTGAATATGAATGTTAGGTGGATTATTGACTAGTTATCTGTCCAATCAGTGGTCAGCTAGTTGAATACGAATGTTAAGTGGATTATTGACTAGTTATCTGCCCAATCAGTGGTCACCAAGTTGAATATGAATGTTAAGTGGGCTATTGACTAGTTATCTGTCCAAACAGTGGTCACCGAGTTAATGAACATAACATCCAAGTAGGTGGGCTATTGACTAGTTATCTGTCCAAACAGTTTTCACCTAGTTGAATACGAATGTTAAGTGGATTATTGACTAGTCCAACATTCGTATTCAACTCGGTGACCACTGTTTGGACAGATTTGGACAGATAACTAGTCAATAATCTACTTAACATTCATATTCAATTTGGTGACTACTGATTGGGCAGATAACTAGTCAATAATCCACTTAACATTCATATTCAACTCGGTGACCACTGTTTGGACAGATAACTTGTCAATAATCCACTTAACATTCATATTCAACTCGGTGACCACTGATTGGACAGATAACTAGTCAATAATCTACTTAACATTCATATTCAACTCAGTGACCACTGATTGGACAAATAACTAGTCAATAATCCACTTTCAGTGGTCACTGAGTTGAATATGAATGTTAAGTGGATTATTGACAAGTTATCTGTCCAAACAGTGGTCACCTAGTTGAATACGAATGTTAAGTGGATTATTGACTAGTTATCTGCCCAATCAGTGGTCACCTAGTTGAATACGAATGTTAAGTGGATTATTGACTAGTTATCTGTCCAATCAGTGGTCACCGAGTTGAATATGAATGTTAAGTGGATTATTGACTAGTTATCTGTCCAATCAGTGGTCACCTAGTTGAATACGAATGTTAAGTGGATTATTGACTAGTTATCTGTCCAAACAGTGGTCACCTAGTTGAATACGAATGTTAAGTGGATTATTGACTAGTTATCTGCCCAATCAGTGGTCACCGAGTTGAATATGAATGTTAAGTGGATTATTGACTAGTTATCTGTCCAAACAGTGGTCACCTAGTTGAATACGAATGTTATGTGGATTGTTGACTAGTTATCTGTCCAAACAGTGGTCACCTAGTTGAATACGAATGTTAAGTGGATTATTGACTAGTTATCTGTCCAATCAGTGGTCACCGAGTTGAATCTATTAGCATTTTATTACATACCTTTTTCACACGATATAACCAGTAGTATTATGACATTTGTTTTACATCTCAGGTAAGAGTTATCTAGATCTTTGTATGATGTGTCTGTTCTCCATTATTAACTTTCTTCTACATGAGGTATGATGTTTTATATTTGGGATAATACTTGGTATCTTGAGATGGTGTGCTGTACAACTCAACAAAAATATTTTGTCTAAAATTACAACAAACTTAAAAAACTGACATGAAGTAAAAATGAATTTCACATCTATTTTTATCCTTTTTATATATATATATTTTACGAAAACGCTTGATATGTTTTCCTGTACATACCATTTCTGTTGTACAATTTTTGATGTATATGTTTACACTGATTATGGGATATATATAACATCGTTTTTTTTAGGGTCTACCGGGACCTATAGGTCCACCCGGACCAATTGGACCACCAGGAAGACTAGTAAGTGATTTGTTGAAGAATAATAAAAAATAAATAAATAAATAGATAATTACAAAGATAAACAAAGACAGACTGGTAGAGAGTTCGATAAATAAAGTCATTTTGGAAAAACAGAATTTGATAAATTACAAAATAATATCAGACATTCTATTTTATAGTTGTTACATCAGAAGATTAGATTTACTGGTGTCGAGTCATTTAAGATGCATTGATTAATACTGAATTTGTATCAACAGGGTTCATCTGGACTCAAAGGTCAGTTTGGACCACCTGGACTGCCCGGCTTAATGGTGAGAACTGTGATTACTTGTAGATATGTTACAAAGGTATACAGAGATAACCATATTCCAATAAGTAGGTGTATTAGCTCAATACCCAGTATTTAGAAATGTAACACGTCTCCACCACGCAATCTCATCATGGTCAATTTTGACACAAATAAAAACGTAAAACACACAGAAAAATCAAGAACTGTTTGTCAATATCTCTGTTTGTACCCAGTCCCATGTAACTTGGCCGAAATAACTGTCAAAAAACCTTAAAATTATGCAGTTTTGTGGCTTCTTGATTCTTCTATAATTATTAAAAATGAGCAAGTCCGCAATTTTCGTTCGTTAATATGTTGGACCTGTAGAAAAGTATCTTTGTACAAAATTCCATATAAATTGGCCAAAATATGACCGAGTAATTGACCCAAACCCCCAAAATTATGCATTTTTGTGAGCTCTAACCCCCCCCCCCCCAAAAAAAAAGTCTCAAAATTGACAGATTCAATTTTTTTTAAGTCAATGCGTTGGCCACACGAAAATTTATATTCGTACCAATTTTCATCTGGATTGTTCTAAATGTGACTGCACACAAGCCCAAAATATACAAAACTGGGTTGTTTGACCTTTGACCTCATACAATCCTTATAAAGAATTGAATAAAAAAAATGAAAAATGTACCTATGCGTATTGGATCAAGGTATAATACTACCAAGTTTCAACTCAATTCGCCGAGAAAGGATGGAATGAGAGTTGAACAAGAAGAAACAACTAGTCTACGGAGACTCAATGATCTGATAAACTGCATCTATACATACACAATTAATTCAGAGTCATTCAAGAAATGCCTTAGTTTGTGCCTTTGTTTATAGAGGGAGTTTACCCCAGTATAGCTATTATTTGCTCTTAGTCAGAGTGCTTTATTATCTCACAACTTACTAGATAATTCAAATCCTTCAGGATTGTTATATTTTATTAGTCATGAATGATTCATGATCGTAATTTGATACTTATTTTAAAGTCTATCAGCATTCTTTAGGATTCCATAAAGCAACAAACAAGTTGCCCTAAGTAACTGAACTAACCAGGAAGAAGTCACTTTTAATCTGATTAAATAGTACTTAAGATTTACATACTTACAGGCAACCCAGGTTTCCCTGGTATTCCCGACTCTCCTTTTTCACCTTTATGACCCTGGGTTTATTTGGAATTTCACACAAAGCTACACAAGGGCTATCTGCATTAGCCATCCCTAATTTAGCAGTGAAAGACTGTTATGTGGTGGACAGAGTGCAGCCAGTCCATTATGTTGCTACACATTAAAACAAAGAAGAAGTGAATAACATAAAGCTTATAAAATTGTGTTTCGACGACTACTATGTTGTGTCCCCGCCGGCCTGATGAGCTCTGGATTGAGCGAAATGCGTCGTCAGCAATGGATATGGCGAACATAGTGTAGTTGAAATAATTTTATTATTCATTCTTCTAATTCTTTAAAATCCCTAAGGGACTAAATAACGAATGCAGTGTTTAAATATAATAGGCCTAGGATAATGCCTTATGACACGTATAGTTGATTATAAACACTATAATATTTTTTTAGGTATTCTGGATTACACAGCATTAGACGATAAAAAAGATTAACAACAGATATTAAGAGTACCTTATATAATCGTTTAAAAACTATACTTTTGAATATATATATCAAATAGGGGTATGGAGCTGAGTGGTTATCATTATAGCTGGCTAGTTTATCATCAGCATTTGGATATTGTCTGATAGATTGGATATCCCCAATGCATTTGGGTGCTATTACCACAGACATTATCCGGTATGACATGAAGTTGACAACTTGGACCGACAATGCCAATTCTGCCAATGCTTATTCTATATATAGATATATAAGAAGACTTAGTAAGTACAATAATTATTACCTTTCTCTTTAGGGAAGTAAAGGAGCTATTGGACCAAAAGGTCCACCAGGTCGGCCAGGGGATGCAGTTGTGGTGAGTTCATCTTTTACGTCACATAAAACAAGTATCTTCACAGCTAAAACGAAACAAACAACCTACAGCACGTTAGAAGTGGACAGGGTATCTGAAAATTATAAAATTTATTCAACAGATTGTACATTTGTTAACATAACTACCATACACACATATATATCTAAAATCATATACGATTTTGAAAACAAGATCTAAAAACGTAACATATATACCAAGTAGGGATACACCATCTACCAGACTTAGATAAGGATACTCCATATACCAGACTTAGATAGGGATACTCCATATACCAGACTTAGATAGGGATACTCCATATACCAGACTTAGATAGGGATACTCCATATAACAGACTTAGATAGGGATACACCATCTACCAGACTTAGATAAGGATACACCAACTACCAGACTTAGATAAGGATACACCATCTACCAGACTTAGATAAGGATACTCCATATACCAGACTTAGATAAGGATACTCCATATACCAGACTTAGATAGGGATACTCCATATAACAGACTT
>NW_013678790.1:2868-4534 GCF_000517525.1 Limulus polyphemus | reverse complement strand
CATCTACCAGACTTAGATAGGGATACACCATCTACCAGACTTAGATAGGGATACACCATCTACCAGACTTAGATAAGGATACACCAACTACCACACTTAGATAGGGATACACCAACTACCAGACTTAGATAAGGATACACCAACTTCCAGACTTAGATAAGAATACACCATATACCAGACTTAGATAGGGATACACCATCTACCAGACTTAGATAGGGATACACCAACTTCCAGACTTAGATAAGGATACACCAATTTCCAGACTTAGATAAGGATACACCAACTTCCAGACTTAGGTAAGGATACACCATCTGTCAGACTTAGATGTGGATACACCATCTACCAGACTTAGATGTGGATACATCATCTACCAGACTTAGATGTGGATACATCATCTACCAGACTTAGATAAGGATACACCAACTACCAGACTTAGATAAGGATACACCATCTACCAGACTTAGATGTGGATACATCATCTACCAGACTTAGATGTGGATACATCTTCTACCAGACTCATGGATACACCAACTACCAGACTTAGATGTGGATACACCAACTACCAGACTTAGATAAGGATACACCATCTACCAGACTTAGATAGGGATACACCATATACCAAACTTAGATATGGATACACCATCTACCAGACTTAGATATGGATACACAGTATAATATATTTATTAATGGTTGATTTTTATGGAAGAATAGTTACAGGGTCCTATGTTTTCTGCATCACAGATTAGTAAATGTAAATGTTTCAAGTAGTCTAGAGTGTACATTGCTGTGTAAAGAAGAGAAACAGCCTGTATTCATTTTCAATATGACTTTAACACACTACTGAACATAAGAAATTGATTTTTTATTAGATATCTTCAATAAACTTGGTCACGTGATTTGAAAGATTTGATGATTAACATGGTAGTCTCTACATACAAATATTGAAAATATACCATTATGTGAACCAGAATGACAAACATTGAAAATATGCCATTATGTGAACCAGAATGACAAACATTGAAAAATATACCATTATGTGAACCAGAATGACAAACATTGAAAAATATACCATTATGTGAACCAGAATGACAAACATTGAAAAATATACCATTATGTGGACCAGAATGACAAACATTGAAAAATATACCATTATGTAGACCAGAATGACAAACATTGAAAATATACCATTATGTAGACCAGAATGACAAACATTGAAAAATATATCATTATGTGAACCAGAATGACAAACATTGAAAAATATACCATTATGTGAACCAGAATGACAAACATTGAAAAATATACCCATATGTGGACCAGAATGACAAACATTGAAAATATACCATTATGTGGACCAGAATGACAAACAGTGAAAATATACCACTAATAGACCCATCCTGAATTAATTTGTTAGTTACCAAGTTATTAAATAGTGTTGTCTGTATTATGTAGTTACCAAGTTATTAAATAGTCTTGCCTGTATTATGTAGTTACCAAGTTATTAAATAGTCTCGTCTGTATTATGTAGTTACCAAGTTATTAAATAGTCTTGTCTGTATTATGTAGTTACCAAGTTATTAACTAGTCTTGTCTGTATTATGTAGTTACCAAGTCATTAAATAGTCTCGTCTGTATTATGTAGTTACCAAGTCATTAAATAGTCTTGTCT
>NW_013678790.1:0-2017 GCF_000517525.1 Limulus polyphemus | reverse complement strand
CTGAAAACTAAATCCTTGACTGATATAATTACAACATCATGTCTGAAAACTAAATCCTTGACTGATATAATTACAACATCATGTCTGAAAACTAAATCCTTGACTGATATAATTACAACATCATGTCTGAAAACTAAATCCTTGACTGATATAATTACAACATCATGTCTGAAAACTAAATCCTTGACTGATATAATTACAACATCATGTCTGAAAACTAAATCCTTGACTGATATAATTACAACATCATGTCTGAAAACTAAATCCTTGACCATTGTAAGTATACATAACTTTTTTAAGATTAAACTAAAACCTAATAGATATAAATATTGTTTCTTGGCAATTTGTACAGATATAACTACAAACATTTGCTCTTTAAAGAATCTATGCTTGTTTACAGGGAGAACAGGGTCTTCAGGGTTTACCTGGGAAGGTTGGATCATCAGGGAAAAAGGTACAAAGTTACAAAAATGTTTTCAATATTGCTTCTGTCAAATGCTATCATGTGACTTTTAAGTGCGTCACATTTGACATATTCAACAATCAAAAATACCGATATTCGTATGATCATTTATTTTTATAGTACACCATGTTTTGTATCAGTAAGAATGATGTTATTCATATTTATAGAAATGGCTCAGTGGATTATTGAATTAATAATTATAGTCTTGTTATCACAGTTTACTTCAACTTTTCTTCACTAGGGGGAGCCTGGAGAAAAAGGAGAGCTAGGTCAATTTGGAAAACGAGGTCCACCTGTAAGTCTATGAAAATCAGGTTATTTTGTCTCTATGAAATACTAATTTCTTAAGTCGAAAAACTTTATTCAATCATACATTTATGAAACTACATATATTAAAGCCATTTAAACACAATGAATAGGAAGCATATTCTGTTGAATCGTGTTTCATTTCTATTCATAGGGAAAAAAAGGAGTACAAGGGTTCCCCGGACCAGTGGGACAAAGAGGACCCCCTGTAAGTTGAACTTACTTTTTACTCGTGTTTTACATTAATTTTGTTATATTTATGTACTTTCACCTACAAAATCTACACATGAAAAACTTCCCACAGCGAAGAAGTAGGCTGGCAATAAAGCTCACTAGTGTTGTATCTATTTCTTTAAAATGTCAGTTACCAATATGTAAACTTGTAAGCTGAATTTTTTGTTTAACGTTTGAAGTTTATAAATCCTAGAACTAATCAAATTATAGTTCTCTCTTTTGCTACTAGGGGTACTTGTTTTCTAAAATTTCTATTTACTAACTTGTAAATACAGGACTAAGTGGGTGTCTATATGAATAACCATTATTGGGTTGATATTTCTTACATATAATAAACAAATGATTGTGAGTAATACTTAATTTTTTTTTACCCAATTAAGGGTCCACCAGGAAAGGATGGATCACCCGGAGGTGGTAACAAAATCGTAGCTCTACCTGTACGTATCCTAAGTTCACACACTGAACGTATCCTAAGTTAACGCACTGAAATCAACTAGAAGTTAAGACTTCACTCGTGGAACTGCTTACACATGACCTAACTTACTGTTCTGTACCATGTTTTGTTCTCTCTCTCTCTACAAACTAACTTACTGTTCTGTACCATGTTTGGCTTCTCTCTACAAGATAACTTACACTTATGTACCATATTTTGTCTTCTCTCTACAAGCTAACTTACACTTATGTACCATGTTTTGTCTTCTCTCTACAAGCTAACTTACACTTATGTACCATGTTTTGTCTTCTCTCTACAAGCTAACTTACACTTATGTACCATGTTTTGTCTTCTCTCTACAAACTAACTTACTGTTCTGTATCACATTTTGTCCTCTCTCTACAAACTAACAAACTCTTCTGTATCACATTCTGTCTTCTCTCTACAAGCTAACTTACACTTATTTACCATGTTTTGTCTTCTCTCTACAAGCTAACTTACACTTATGTACCATGTTTTGTCTTCTCTCTACAAGCTAAGTTACACTTATTTACCATGTTTTGTCTTCAATCTACAAACTA
>NW_013678789.1:2327-9539 GCF_000517525.1 Limulus polyphemus | reverse complement strand
CCCTTTCAGCCGTGGGGGCGTTATAATGTGACGGTCAATCCCACTATTCGTTGGTAAAAGAGTAGCCCAAGAGTTGGCGTTGGGTGGTGATGACTAGCTGCCTTCCCTCTAGTCTTACACTGCTAAATTATGGACGGCTAGCGCAGATAGCCCCCCACCAAACATGCTCACCCTTTCAGCCGTGGGGGCGTTATAATGTGACGGTCAATCCCACTATTCGTTGGTAAAAGAGTAGCCCAAGAGTTGGCGTTGGGTGGTGATGACTAGCTGCCTTCCCTCTAGTCTAGTCTTACACTGCTAAATTAGGGACGGCTAGCGCAGATAGCCCTCGTGTAGCTTTGCGCGAAGTTCAAAAAACAAACAAACAAACCTTTAAATAAATCTGTGCAGAATATTCACAAACTTTTTTACCAATAATAATAATAAACAACAACAACAACAACAAAAATTTAGCAACAAGTAAATTTACAGTTTCTACGTGTAGAACTGAACGTTTAGACTTAACGATTGGACCGTATTTTGTTTCGCAGCCCACATATTTTCACTTGAGAAAAGGTGAGAATAAAATACTTCAGTAATACAGCTTGGAGCGGGTAGATGAAAACAAATTTATTTTTTATGGCGTTTCATCTCTATAATATCAAAGTAGAGGCGTGTACAAGGGGGGCCTCCCCTCCTCCTAAATACTATACGTACAGACTAGGTCATTTTGGTCAAATTTGGGTCAGAGAAAAGAGTATCCAAGTTCTCGGTGCCACTGCTGACGATCTCATTTTACAAAGAAGTCGTATGGGTAGTTTTTGTTGTGGTTTAAAACGAAGAACATGATTGTACCATACCCTTGATTTCAAATTATGTCGGAGCAGTTTTAGATAAAACAACATTATACCAAGTAAACAGAAGAAGATTCCTCCTTGGTGGGAGGTTTCAAGTTTATTTATGTCAAAATAGGTCATGCCAAATACAAATACTTATTGGAAATTTCTACCAGCAAACAGGAAATATATATCAGTCAGTAGTTTGAGAAGGAAATGAACAATCTTACTGTTCACACTGTCAGTATAAATGTTTCTAATCTATAATAATAAAACAGCCTGTGTGTGACCGCTATAGCTCCAAGAGAAAAGAACCTAGAGACCTAAAACCTGTACGCATACTAAGGGGATCCTGAGGGTGTGCATCTGGGTATTATTCTTCAGATTTGACTCAAAATCAAAAATATTTTGTCCCTATAGTTTTGTCCAATATCTCTTAAGCACTATAATTCTAATTCTGCTTCCTGACGGTCTATAGAAAAGTATCATATTTTTCTCTAATTCTCACTTACTGAATGAACAATATGTGGAGGTTTTCTGCCAAATAATATTTTTCAACACAGACTTGGGAATAAAAAATTCAAATCTGAGAATTAAAAACAAGTTGTACTGAACTAAGTTTAGGAAATGACAACAAACAACGGGAATAAAAATAAGAATCAAAGAATGAAAATAATTGAAATCAAAACACGGGAAGAAAAAAATAAAACAAATCTGAGAAGTGAGATTAAAACCATTTGCTTTTAAAAAGAGTTGAATTTAATTAAATTCGGGAAATGGCAACAAACAAATCAATTAAAGAATCGGCCCATTGGGGTAGTTATAGAAGTAATTAAGATAATGAAGACGCTTAGCTGGTACATTGAGGCTTCTGTGAATCGTGAGGGGACCTTAGAATCCCGCAGCGGAGCGTGGATATTTTATGCAAGTTGTTGAGTAAAGCTAACAGCAGAATTTTAAACTTTTCTCAATGAAATCTTGAAAACCGACAACAGAATTGTTTGTAAGTTGCCAAACGATCATGGCCACTAGTAAATGATGAGGTAATTATCCCCTACATTACTCATAATTCCTAGAAATTATTTTTATGAAAGGAGAAATGTTCGTTTTCACGGTCCAAAGCCTAAGGAAGAGATTAAACAATGAAGAACTTTTACAGTGGCCCCTATTCTCTAGTGCTTGACGTAAAATCGTTTAACGGACACTAACCCCCCCCCCCCAGAATGCTTAAAAATGCAAAGCTCTTTAAATTTTACATGTTGATGTCGTAGTCTTACTGAATATTTCCAAATTATCTACTAGTGTACAATTATTGATGGATTAAAAGAAAAAACAACGAATTCTAGCTCTTAAAAACAAAACAAAAGCCACAGTGGTTGCTCTCCTTGTTAATGATAAATTATCTTATATGTAGAGTTCTTTTTCGAGGAAACATATCAATAGAAAATCAGGAATATTCATGACAATTTGTTATACTCTAAAATCAAAACTTTTCAAGAAATTTCCTTAAGAATATGTCAAAATGTGTATTAGTTGTTTATTTATTTATTGATTTTTTGCAGTGATTATAGTTATTGTGAAGCCCAAAGCAACAAAATGGGCTATTTGTGCTGTGCCACCCACGAGTATTAAAACTCGATTTTCAGCGTTGTACTTCACAATACTACTTTTGATTATCATAATGTACAGTATTGGCCCGATTATAGGGCGATCTCTAATTTGAGGTGACTCCCATTTTCAGAAACCATGGGAAAGAAAAAATTGAATGTCATAACGTCCTTTTTTAGGTTCGCAAAATCAATACGATAACATCTGGCGCGCATGCTTAGACTGGTGCTATCTGGACATTCAGTAATGCGACGGGCTAGAGTAGGGGAAGGGGCCTGTGATCGGCCGCGATTATAAGGCGATTGTGAATTTTACAGCCTAATTATTAATAAAAAACATCGCCTTATAATCGGGCCAATACGGTAATATTTTGTAGTAAACTGAGTAGTGTGTTGGGCCAAGTTTTCATAAGATACTGGGAAGAGGCCGTGAGGTGGTGTGCCACAAAACATTTTTATTAAATTCAGTATGCCTTTGGCAGGAAAAGGTTGGGAAAACTGTTCTAGTTTAATCCAAGCTGTCACCCCTATGAAAATAAAACTTCTGGAGAAACTGGTGAAGATTCTTCTACAGTTTGTCAGACTATAATGTGTGACATAAAACATATTTGGGAAAATTCTAAAAAAAGATAGAATGTTATTGTTCAATTTAGGCAGATACAACTGTACTTAACTGAAGACTTAAGTGGACTGAATCTTTTTTTTTAGAAGGTTTTGGATGATGTTTGGAGCTTCTGGTACAGCTCCTTACCAGGTCAAACTGGTCATCATCATCATAATTGAAGGTAGATGTTTAGGTTCGAATTTTAAGTTTGTCAAACTGGTTAGGTTGTGTACAATAAACCATTGTTGAAATGCGGCCATAATTGAGAGGTGGGAGTGTGGAATCTTAATCACAGCCACGTTTAACGATATTTTACGTACCAAAGTTCGCCATTTTAATTTGATGAAGATCTATACAAGAAGCTCGAAACGAAACACTGTCGAAAACTCTTTAGGGAAGATGCAGTTCAAATAAGTCTCCAACTAAATATAGGGAATGTAATAATGATACTGAATAAAAACAAGTGGAAACTGTATTACTCCTCCTAGTGGTATCATCTGTCAACTTTAAATGCCACCTGCGGATTACATTCCTTGAATAGCAATGGACGGCATGTTTTAGTTACAGCGAGAATAAACAAGTGTGGATTGTGAGTCAACAGCTCATTACATTCATTTTATTGGACAGTTTGGACGATGGACTTCTACTCGGACTTATGCGTGTGCGCACACACCGTTAGCTTGGCAATTAAAGACCAAGATAAATTTTGATTTGCTGCTTGACGGTGTGATCTGCAGGATTTATAATCCGTGGTTTTACCAGATTTTGATCAGTGATTCACCGAATTTATGATCACTGGATCTACCAAATTTTGATCAGTGATTTCTCAAAATTCGATTAGTGGATTTACCAAATTTTTGATTAATGTATTTACCCGATTTTGATCAGTGATTCACCAAATTTTGGTCAGTAGATTTACTAAATTTATAATCAGTGGATTAACCAAATTTTGATCAACGAATTTATTAAATTTATGATAAGTAATTTACCTATATGATCAGTAGATTTACCAAATGTTGATCAGGGATTTATAAATTTTGTTCAGGACTTGCCAAATTTATAATCAGTGGACGAACAAAATTTTGATGAATGATTTACCAAATTTTGATCAGTGGATTTACCCAATTTATCATCAGTGGATTTACCCAATTTGTAATCGATGGATTTACCAAATTTATGTTTTCCTGTCTTTGTTGTTAAGCGCAAAACCAACACAATGTGCTGTTTGTGTTGTGCCTCTCACGGGTATCGAAACTCGATTTTTAGTGTCATAAGTTTGTTTGTTTGTAATTAAACACAAAGCTACACAATGGCCTATCTGTGCTCTGCCCACCACGGGTATCGAAACCCGGATTCTAGCGTTGTAAGTCCGCAGACGTACCATCGTGCCACTGGGGGGCTAGTGTCATAAATCCAGAAATATATTGTTAAGTCACTGGAGGAGGGGGGACATCAGTCTTATGATCAGTGGATTTAACGCACTTGCAATCAAAAGGAAAGTTTTATGGATCATGGAAAGAAACTTTCCATGGCAATTGTAAAAGAATGAGATAATCTCGCAATGGCTGGAACTCAGTTTAAAATACAGACTTAACAGAAGTAATGATTTTTTTTTTCAAGGCAATTACATGATTCAAGATGGCTGAAAACACTGGAACTGTAAAATTTAAAAAAGTTACATATCGTTAATATTTCTTTGGAATATATATATAAATAAATCAGCTGTATTCACTGGATTGTACCATTTATAGGATTTTTTTAACGTCATATTGTATTATCATATAGAAATGTAACATTAGTATTTGTTTGTGGTTAAGCACAAAGCTACACTGTGCTCTGTCCACCACGTTTCTGGCGTTGTAGGTCCGCAGATATACCGCTGTGCCACTAGGGGGCTAATTTAAGTAAAACAAGGAGTTTCATTGAACATTGTTCCTGAGTTCTACTGGACAATACAGTTCAACGTTTTAACACCGATATTGTGAAACATCCTGACAGGAAAGGTATTATAATTTTCTCTCAGAAGGACGTGGGGTAAAACGGTCACTAATTTTAACTAATGGCCAAAGGAAAGGCCGCCAGCCAGTAACACCCGCCGCCATAAGGGCTTGTCTACCGTTGGAACTGAACTGAATAACGGGATTGACTGATTCTTTGATAACGCACCCATGGCTGAAAATGCGAAGTTCAGAGCGTGTTTAGAAACATGACTCGAACGTTGGATTCTACAGTTTGCAGCCCAACACGCTAGCCACTTAGCCTCAGTTGAACACAGCCTAAAGAAAGGGGACAACTAATAAATTCTTATGTTTTTGTTGGGAACAAAGGATTTGTCTAATGGATTTTTTTTTAAACATTGAATTTTGTCGATTTATTTGTTTTTGAAAGCCTTACTAAAATATAAGTTGGCATTGATTAGATCTTTTAAACAAAACCTTGACAAATAAACAGACACTTGTTTAAAGGAAGCTGTAAAAAAAAAGCACCGCTTTAAATTATTCTTAACCCTTAAATTAAGGACTTGTTTTTTATACCGTTCACTACTGGTGGGGTCCACATGTTTTATGCTTTTGCGCCTTATAAAAATCGATGTATAAAAATTTACGGAACTATAATGCTAAGCTTCGGGGTTGGATCCCCTGCGGTTGACACATCAGTGAGCCCAATGTGGCTTTGCTCTAAAAAACATATCAACAATATATATGTATATATATGTATATATATATATAATAAAAAGCCTCCCAGTGGCACAGCGGTATGTCTGCGGACTTATAACGCTAGAATCCGGGTTTCGATACCCGGGTGGGCAGAGCACAGATAGCCCATTGTGTAGCTTTGTGCTTAATTACAAAACAAGACAAATACAAAAGAACCAATAAGTTTGGGTGTAGCCACTTATCTTCTGATTGTATTTTTGTTTAAAGTTTTATATATTTGTTTGTTTGTAATTGAGCACGAAGCTACACGGTGGACTAGCTGTGCTATGCCCACCACGTGTATCGAAACCCAGTTTTAAGCCTTCAGACTTACTGGGAGGGGTGGGTTGGTAGATCTGAGCGAATATTTGTATTGGGCAAAATAAATCTACGTGTGCAATTGGAGACGATGGCCTGAGAAATGTAGGTAGCGTTCTGGAAACATCTTTGTTCTTAATATTTGAATGTTAGTTGTAAGGCCCATTTCCTTGTTCTTTGGAGAGTGAACAGGCAGAGTTTCTATGGAGTATTGTTTGTTTGTTGTTAAGCGCATAACTATACAATAGACTATCTGTGCTGTTCCCCTTGCAGGTATCGAAACCCGATGAAGAAACTGGTAAGGATTAATTTCCATACGTGTTCTTGATAAAAGTGTTTGTTTGTTTTGAATTTCGCGCAAAGCTACACGAGGGCTATCTGCGCTAGACGTCCCTAATTTAGCAGTGTAATACTAGAGGGAAGGCAGTTAGTCATCACCACCCACCGCCAACTCTTGGGCTACTCTTTTACCAACGAATAGTGGGATTGACAGTCACATTATAACGTCCCTATGGCTGAAAGGGCGAGCATGTTTGGTGGGACGGGGATTTTGATAAAAGTAACTAAAGTTTAATGTGGTCCATGAGAACGTGTCAGACAAGTCAAAGGACAATATCTTGTTAGTCAAGTGATCCAGAAAATAAATAACTATAGATAAGTCCTTCAATGACCACTGATGAGGAACCGAATTGATTTTAATTAGACCTCACTTTTCTAATTTGTTGTGTCAGTTCATTGCTTTGATTAATTTCAACTAATAAGTTAGCTGTCCCTAATAAGCAAAGAAACAGATGTTAATTAAGCTTACTCCACTTCTTAAGCCTATTGCTATAACGTAGGGGGGAGGAATTTGATCTCTTGGTTATAGTGTACTTTTAACTTACTTTCACAGATCGAACGAAACAGATTACAAAATAATCTTCCTAAACTTACACATGACTAAAAATACGATCTTACTTTTACAATCATTTGTATCGGTTAAAAGGTTTAGCGAGACTTTTATAATGTTCATGTTGTCTGTTTCAAACATAACAAACACGTTTTTTTGCTTCAATAATAATCTGTTTATTTCAAGAGTTTGTTTGTTTGTTTTTGAACTTCGCGCCAAGCTACACGAGGGTTATCTGCGCTAGCCGTCCCTAATTTAGCAGTGTAATACTAGAGGGAAGGCA
>NW_013678789.1:0-1353 GCF_000517525.1 Limulus polyphemus | reverse complement strand
TATATATATATATATATATATATATATATATGTGCATTTTTATAATTATAACTGTTAATTAAATGATCGTTATTTTATTTGAGATAAACCATATTCGGATAAAAAAATCGCGGTACAGTAACGCCATCTACAAAATAAAACTCAGTTGCGATGTTACCATTCAGAAAATAAATTCCAACGACAGTGTCACCATTCGTAAAATAAAACTCGATAGTAGTGTTACCATTCGTTAAATAAAACTCAATAATAATGTTACCATTAGTAAAATATAACTCATTATTAGTGTCATTATTCGTAAAATAAAACTCGATAATAGTGTTACCATTCGTAAAATAAAACTCGATAATAGTGTTACCATTCGTTAAATAAAACTCAATAATAATGTTATCATTAGTAAAATATAACTCATTATTAGTGTTACCATTCGTAAAATAAAACTCAATAACAGTGTTTCCATTCGTAAAATATAACTCATCATTAGTGTTACCATTCGTTAAATAAAACTCAATAGCAGTGTTACCATTCGTTAAATAAAACTCATTAACAGTGTTTCCATTCGTAAAATAAAACTCAATCACAGTGTAGATAACTTTTTTTTAACTTACCAGTTTCGGTGACTGTGTAACTCAGTTTTCTGGACAACTGAAGACACGTTTAATACCGAATGCAAGGTTTGAAGAATCATAAAGAAACCATTCTTCTACAGAGCACGGTCACGTGGAGCGCGAAGCACGAGAGCATGTCTAATAATGAAATTGATAAACGGAAGGAATTAGCAGTTAGTACTGACGATTCAATACACAAGAGAAACTCGAGAAAATAAAAGTAGAAACGCTCTAAGATAATGTAACTTTTTGTAAAAAATTTGTCATTAGTTGTCGTCAGTTGCCCGGATGATGATGAACTGTACAGCTACAGAAACGTTGAAAAATAAATTTAAAAAAAAATAGTTGGCTACACGGATGACGTCACTATAAATAATCGTGATAGATTTTCCAATATCCGACCGATTAATCTTCATAAGCACAAAATGCAAATCAATCATATTGAATCAGTGATATAAAAATAAATATCGCCATATAAATACACATGAAAAATTGTTTGTTTGTTTGAAGTTAAACTTACCACGAGTATCAAAACCCGGTTTCTAGCGTTGTAAGCCCGCAGACGTACCGCTGTGCCACTGGGGGGGGGGGGCTGAAAATTGTTTACGGCAACAACTTGATAATTTGCCAACTCCTATTTCTGGTTTGTAATTCATAACACAGGAATTTGGTAATCCTGTAATTATATGATTTTTAATGAGTTTTTTTTTATTATGTACGGCATATTGTTTGTTTGTTTTTTAATTTC
>NW_013678788.1:3574-9607 GCF_000517525.1 Limulus polyphemus | reverse complement strand
GGGGACGGGAATGTTTCCTCGAGCCCACTCTCAACAAGGGGGTCCAACAAATCGATCACTTACGCGTATACTCGGCATCATTCCAAAAAACTATTCGGAGGGAGTAGGGGGGGGGGGGAGAACGCAGAAAGAATTGCGTAGGTTTATAAGCATACTTCATCCTTCGCGTGTATGTTTGAGATGCGGATTCTAATTAGCTTTTTCTTTTTTTTTACACCATCTGCAGTTCGAATCCATTAATATATCATGATTGGAGTTGATATCTATCAGAGATGAGAATAAATTAAAATCTGAAATGTCCGTTTGTGAATAAGTCAAGATGCAGGCAATTATTGAAACAGGGAGGTAAAAACGACACCTATAATAAGAACCACTCACCTGAGGATACAGTAGGTGTGAGTTCCTCTTGGTTAACAAACACTATAATTTTCCACAATTATAAGTATACTCTTTCACAAAGCCTTAGATGACTAACTGTTTCAAGCTCAACATTAAAAAGCCGGATTAAAGCGGCTCATTCTGGAACCTGGCAACAAAACATCCGGAGCCACGTGCGTACCGGTAACCGGCTCATGAGAGTAAACGCAGCATTACAGGGAATTTTCCCAGAAAGATAGATATTAAGGTATTTACTTAACAGTCAGGTCAGTAGAAATCTTGAGTCAACAGGTCGATTTGAAACCCCTTCTTTCCCACCCCGCTCTCTTTGTTCTCCGGCGGCTCAGCGAAAAGTCTGTGGGCTTATAATGCTAAAAATAGGGCTTGGATCCTGCAGTTGGCAGAGCACAGATTACCACCTGTGTAGCTTTGTGCTTAACAACAACAACAACAAAAACTCTATTTAAATTACACCTTGACTAGTATGTAAATAAACTTTAGTTGTAGAACGTCTGTGTTTGCTGTTTACTGCTTTAAAAATGTTTCCAGTGAGTTCACACTTTCATTGCAAAATTTCTTTTTTGAAGTTTTCTTAAACGTCCAATGAACTTCTTGCACGAACAATATCTTTTAAGTGAATTCACACGTGATAAGCTTACTGTTACCAGTGTTATCGGTCACAGTCTCCAAAATCTTATTGGCTGGTGAACTGTACGACTTCTGAAGTAACTTACCTTTCGCTGACTTTGTCATTCATTTTTAATTGTAATTATACTGATACAAAAATAAAAAATATGTTTTTAATATTTCACAAAACATTTTTTCAAACTATAACTATGCTGGATATAAATAATGATGTCTTATTATATCCAAGCTTTACTTCCTGAAAGATTACTGTTAGTCAGTACAATTTTCTTGGACAGACAGTGATATTGGTAGTTAACGGTTTATTGCATTCTTCCAAACAAACTTTAGATCTATGAGGGAGGATACGTTGGTGTTGTTTTAGATCTATGAGGGAGGATACGTTGGTGTTGTTTTAGATCTATGAGGGAGGATACGTTGGTGTTGTAAAAAAAATTCAGATAAGATAGGTTTGTTTGTTGAATTCCGAACCAAGCTATTCGAAGGCTATTTAAGCTAGCTATTTTAAAAGTGATAGACTAGAGAGGAGGCAGGCAGTTAACACTAACCACCGCCAACTCTTGGGCCGTTCCTTACCAACGAAAAGTGGGATTGACCGTAACATTATAACGCCCTCACGGCTGAAAGGGCGAGAATGTTCGGGGACGAGATTTGATTGCCCAACCCACAGATTGCGAGTCGAAGTTCCTAACCACAAGGCCATGCGTTGATTACTAACTGACGAACTTAAATTTCTTGTTGTGACCTCAACTGGTTGTTGTGGTAAAGAGGATTTCGAAAAACGTCCGCACAGGACAAAAACAAGATTAGTAATGTAATAACACCTTTCTAAGTCAAACAAAGAAGTCCTAGTAGGTTTTCCATAGCCCTTACATTACCTATGTCAAATATAATTCCAAATAGCATATACAGAGGAGAAAGACTCAATTCATACCAACTTGTACAAGTATCTGTGTCACCATCATTCCTTGAGAGGGGCTTGCCCCTCTGAATGGAGTGGACACAGACAAAGGGTTAAACTGGTACAAAATCCTATAGAATAGTTGTTCCCATATTATTAACCTTTCTCCGTTTATGACTTTTTGACATCCGGTTTACAAGGGTGTCGTTAACCACCAGCTACACGAAAATTAAAAAAAAAATCCCTATCTACCTCCCTACTGGTACATTCTAAGTTAGATATGGAAGGGAGAAATTAATATTTATTCCAGCTTTGGCTCCTGAACCATCATGTCCTTTTTGTATGTGTTTGATTAGATGGTGTTTAGTAAAGATTTTGATTCTGAGCCAGACATGTTATCAAATCAAGTGCTTTCAGCTATGTGGCCGCTATATTTTGGTGTGGATTGTAATAATCTTGTAATTAAGATACTGTCATTAGCAGCTTTTATATCATTAACTTAGTTATATTTCACTACTGCAGATGGTAAACTGAATGATCACATCCTTCCACCCCTTTCTACATTTTATGACGATCCGAATATCCTTCCACAGTGTACTTGGTAGTTATTGAGAACCCCCGCCCCTAATACAGTTATAATACCTCCTTATTAACGGCGACTGCCAGAGTTTAACAGTGCCGGATTAACCAAGCATTGCCCCCCAACCCCGCCATATACTTTTTAAATTAAGTCCTTTATCAACGATTAAATTCACTCATAACAAAACAGTAAAACTCAACGAAGTGAAAAATCAGTGTTATACCGTGTGTTTACTTAACAAGTATGGTCATACAATGTTATACCTTGTGTTTACTATTCAGTGTTATATCGTGCGTTTACTTAACAAATGTGGTCATACAGTGTTATACCTTGTGTTTAAAATACAGTGTTATATCGTGTGTTTATTTAACAAGTATGGTCATACTGTGTTATACCGTGTGTTTACTTAACAAGTATGGTCATACAGTGTTATACTGTACGTCTACTTAATAAATGTAGTAATACAGTGTTATACCGTATGTTTACTTAACAAGTATGGCCATACAATGTTATACCTTGTGTTTGCTATTCAGTGTTATACCGTGCGTTTACTTAACAAATGTGGTCATACAGTGTTATACCTTGTGTTTACTATACAGTGTTATATAGTGTGTTTATTTAACAAGTATGGTCATACTGTGTTATACCGTGTGTTTACTGAACCGGTATAGCCATACAGTGTTATCACTAGTGTTTACTTAACCAGTATGGCCATACTGTGTTATACCGTGTGTTTACTTAACCGGTATGGTAATACTGTGTTATACCGTGTGTTTACTGAACCGGTATAGTCATACAGTGTTATCCCTTGTGTTTACTTAACCAGTATGGCCATACTGTGTTATACCGTGCGTTTACTTAACCGGTATGGTAATACTGTGTTATACCGTGTGTTTACTGAACCGGTATAGTCATACAGTGTTATCCCTTGTGTTTATTTAACCAGTATGGTCATACTGTGTTATACCGTGTGTTTACTGAACCGGTATAGTCATACAGTGTTATCCCTTGTGTTTATTTAACCAGTATGGTCATACTGTGTTATACCGTGTGTTTACTTAACCAGTATAGTCATACAGTGTTATCCCTTGTGTTTACTTAACCAGTATAGTCATACTGTATTAAACCGTGTGTTTACTTAACCAGTATGGTTATACAATGTTACATCGTGTGTTTACTTAACAAGTATGGTCATACAGTGTTATACCGTGTGTTTACTATACAGTGTTATATCGTGTGTTTACTTAACAAATATGGTCATACAGTGTTATACCGTGTGTTTACTATACAGTGTTATACCGTGTGTTTACTTAACAAATATGGTCATACAGTGTTATACCGTGTGTTTACTATACAGTGTTATACCGTGTGTTTACTTAACAAATATGGTCATACAGTGTTATACCGTGTGTTTACTATACAGTGTTTACCGTGTGTTTATTTAACCAGTATGGTCATGCAGTATTATACCTTGTGTTTATTTAACCAGTATGGTCATGCAGTATTATACCTTGTGTTTATTTAACCAGTATGGTCATGCAGTATTATACCTTGTGTTTACTTAACAAGTATGGTCATATTGTGTTATACCGTGTGTTTACTTAACCAGTATGGTAATACTGTGTTATACCGTGTGTTTACTTAACCAGTATGGTAATACTGTGTTATACCGTGTGTTTACTTAACCAGTATGGTAATACTGTGTTATACCATGTGTTTACTTAACCAGTATGGTAATACTGTGTTATACCATGTGTTTACTTAACCAGTATAGTCATACTGTGTTATACCGTGTGTTTACTTAACAAGTATGGTCATACAGAGTTATACGGTATTGTTACGTCTCCGTTTGTTAATTAATTTTCCGTACATTCTTTCCGACTAAACTTCAACGACACAAGTCCTTTCTTAAATAAAACTGGTTTATTCTTTCCGAATACAACTTTACGATACACTTAATTTCAACAGTCGCTCTATAACAAACCCTATAATTCTCAAAGAACGTCTCACGTGCTCGTGCTCGACAATACTCAGTTCAATTACACATTCTCTGACTGCAGTTCAATTACTCCTTACCTCGTCACGTTGTGACCATCTTATATATACCAGACTATCCCCAATCTAGTATTCTCCTGACAACTCATGAAGGTTCGAAAAGGACGTGGCGTGATACTAGTCACGTGACCTTGCTGACGCAACAGTATGTTTACTTAACACTTATGGTCATACAATATTATGCGAAGCCTCAACAAAATGCTGAAAGTCCCATAATCCCTAGCAAGAATGCGCGTGCTAAACTTATTAGCTTGCGTTTTCTGCTAACCGAAAATCGTCTGCTACAATATTGTTGTTTTTATATATTCAGGTTTATCTCTATTCGAAGCGAGCCAAAGCTCTCAAGTTTGATTGAATATTTTAAACTTAAAATTATACGTCGCTGGATAAGTAATCCACTAGTTCACTTCGGACTGAGCGATCCAAAAATCATAAGCGAATGACTTTTAGCCCTTCCTTGGCCATGAGATATATGATTTATTAAGCGACCAGACATAGACCCTATTGACTGGTCCCTTAAGAAACGAAATATCACCTAATAATGGCACAGCAATATATATGCGGACCTATATAGCTAAAAACTGAGTTTCGATACCCGTGGTGAGTAGAGCACAGATAGTCCTTTGTTTAGCTTTGTGCTTAATAACAAACAACAACCTATGGCGGTACCACCAACATAATAGTATACACACATATCACAGTTGTCAACCTCTAATACCCCTGAATGAGTGAGAAACTTAAAATGTCGGGGTCCAGGTAGCTTTTTTAGCACGTTGGTAAAACAGAGGTGAAAGGACGCTTGTGCATTGAAATACTTTTATTTCTTACATAAAACAATTTTAGTCGTTTTAACAGAATGTTTAAAATGTCACACTACACATGTACAGTTACAGGTTCATTCAACATATACAGGTCACAAAATTTTAAAATGAATGCACGTATGTCAAGTTTAAAAATATAACATTCTCAGAGAATATACTTGATCTACAAGAAATGTATCCAAGAAATTATTTTTCCCTTGTTTCCAATAACCATACATTTGTGTAGGAAGGCGTTGCAAGGTGTGGGTGCTTGTCTAGACATGCAAATTTTACAATGAGAGATTGAAAGTATAAGGATCTGCTAAAAGTTTACAACGGTTATTTACATAGTAAAAACTGAATTGTGTTCGTGTAGCTAATAGCATTTTTTTTTTATTTGATTAAATTAGTAAATATACGACAGTCGAGTATGTAGCCTCGGGCATGCGCGGATGGTAAGGTTTTGCTGTACTGGTGCTTGACCTAAAGTAAGTTTATTTATTTATTTATTTGTAGTTGTGCACAAAGCTACACAACGGGCTATCTGTGCTCTGCCCACCACGGGTATCGAATCTCGGTTTCTAGCGTTGTAAGTCCGCAGACATGCCGCTGTGCCACTGGGAGGCGCCTAGAGTTAAGACTACTTATGTGAGGTGATATTGATAGGCCTAAGG
>NW_013678788.1:0-2532 GCF_000517525.1 Limulus polyphemus | reverse complement strand
TGTGACGGGACAAGAATAATGTGTGTAGGTAGTGAGTAATTGAACTGCAATAAGAGAGAGACGTATTGTTGAAGTTCGTTGTTATAGCGTTTGTTATAGAGCAACTGTTGAAGTTGAGTGTATCGGTAAAGTTATATCCAGAAAGAATAAACCAGTTTTATTAAGAAAGGACTTGTGTCGCTAAAGTTTCGTCGGAACGAAGTTACGGAAAGTTAATTAACAAACGGAGACGTAACAATATTATAAGCCTAAGAAAGGATGTAACTTACTTTTCTTAATTCTTCCGGGTAACTTAATATTTCTGCTTTTTAACTGATATTAAATACCTTGATATCGAAGTCAAATTATTCTGAATATCTTAAAACACAACTATTTTCTGAATATACCACAGTGTTTGAGATCATTTGAATCCTTATCGAGTCGCTAATAACAAAGAATGCCTATATCAAAGAGGAGAAAACTTGTACGGTAAGATATTAAATTATTTTAGTATTTCTTTAGAAATAAAATTGTTACAGAAATACTATATACAAAAAATATGTATAAGTATTATTCATTGTTCGTGATCAACTGTACAAAAATGTAGAGGTTCGGTACACGTGGTTCTGGTTGACAAAGCTGTATTAATATACATCACCGAATACTACATATCAATGGATGCTGAGGTAAATAAATAAAGGCAATTATAATATTGGATATTAAATCGTTTATTTTCATAAGTTTAAATTACCAACGCTTCCCGTGATTCAGCATTAAGTTTATGGACTTGTAAATCTAACATACGGTGGTGTACAGAACGCAGATAGCCTATCAAGTAACTTTACGCTAAAACCAAACACTTCCAAATTCCGCTGTTAGCTGCTTGGATTCTATAAATCATTGGAGTTAAATTTCATGGTGTTTAAAAATTACTATGTTAGAACATGCTATGTGCTGTTATTATTAAATATATTTAAATTAATTTTAAGACACACATGTTATTAATAACCACAAGTTTTTAATGACTGATATCTAAATATATCTTTGTATGCCAGCTGTTTTCTTGCAAACAGTAAAACTGCTTCACAAACTAGCAGAAACACTGCCCTATGGGCGGCTGTTTGTGCTGGTAATTACTAATCGCAGTATTAATACTTCGTAAAAATTATAAAAAGTGACCATTTTTGAAAGTATTTTTTCTGGGAAGTACTGCATGAGAAAAGTGTTCGGATTGTGCTCTTTAGTCAATGTACAGAGCTTAATGTTTTTATAAATGTTATTGATTTAAACTGTAATGTTTTTATAAATTAATGAAAAGTGCTACTCTTTACTGAAAAAAATAATAGTTTTTTTAAGAACTCCAGTTTCTAGTACTACATTTAAAAATTACATCAATAAAAATATAATCAAACTCTCACGTAGAGTCATAATGAAAGTCGTATTCTTGTTGTGAGAAAAGTACCTTTATTCAAAATTGTGTTCTGTTATAAAGAAATTGTTGTTGCACGTACCATAGTTATTTTTCTAATTGTCTGAATCTTGAATACCCAAAGTGTGGAATTATTTATAGATTTTTATATTTTTTTTGTGGTACCAATTAATAGATGGCGCCACACTTCACAAGCCTGGGTCATCACTTTTGGCATTAAAATCTTGTATTTAAGCACAAAAGGTGGCACCATCGTATTTATTATTTCGGTCACCTAGATAGACAGACATATAGACGCTCACGCCACTGCTTCTCTCTAATTTTGAAAGCAATTTATTGGTACTACTGAGATTCTTTTATTAGCTAAAGAAACATGTATGCAAACGACTTTTCATTTGGTGTTTCTTCCCATTCATGGTTAGGTCCATTATAGAGTGGCTGAGAGTCTTGTCACATTGAAGATACATTAACTTATACTTTTAAAATGGAGATGAGTTTGTATCAATGTTCTCTAGAAACTACGAAGTGCAATAAACAGCTTCAAAAACTTAAGAACATCCAGGAACCTCCATTTGATCAGCTTGTCGTCAAAAAGGTGAAGTCTTCAATGTTTCTGGGTTTGAACATTTTATAGTGGCTATAACAAAATTAAATTAAAGAAAAAATCCAACATTCGCGGGCGAATGCAACATGTCTCTGCCACACAATCCAAACATGGCCAATTTTGACACTAAAAAATTACAAAAAAACAGAAACATTGAAAACTGGTCATATCACTGCTTGGGGCCTGCAAGAAGGTATCTTTGTACTAAATCCAGTGTAAGTTGGTTAACATACACATGAATAGTTCACGATAATCCCAAACTGTGCTTTCCTCCCTGAAAATTTGAGCAAAAGACAGAAATTCCAAAATTGTCTATATCTCTGTTTGGGACCTGTAAAAGTGTATCTTTGTACCAAGTCCCATATAGATTGACTTAAATACGGTAGATTAATTGCAAAAAACCCTAAAATTATGCTTTTTGTTTCATCTTGACCCCTATAATTACTAAACATGGGCAAGTCGAGTATTTTTGTTTGTCAATGTGTTGTTTGTAGTAAAGTATTGTTACGACAGTGAAAGT
>NW_013678787.1:8704-10854 GCF_000517525.1 Limulus polyphemus | reverse complement strand
CATCAGTAGTTACTCGTGATCCGTTTGTTTATTAGCTGTTAAAAGATCTATAATATCATCAGTAGTTACTCGTGATCCGTTTGTTTATTAGCTGTTAAAAGATCTATAATATCATCAGTAGTTACTCGTGATCCGTTTGTTTATTAGCTGTTAAAAGATCTATAATATCATCAGTAGTTACTCGTGATCCGTTTGTTTATTAGATGTTAAAAGATCTATAATATCATCAGTAGTTACTCGTGATCAGTTTGTTTATTAGCTGTTAAAAGATCTATAATATCATCAGTAGTTACTCGTGATCCGTTTTTTATTAGCTGTTAATAGATCTATAGTATCATCAGTAGTTACTCGTGATCCGTTTGCTTATTAAGTGTTAAAAAGTCCATATAATCCCGTTTGATATGAATATAAAGATTTTTATCAGCCGTCAAATGATAACCATCAACACACTATTCTGGTTAAACAGATCTATATACTCTAATAAAAAAAAAAAGGTAAAAATGAAAGGCTTCTTCCCCCTCAACTTGTTGTATATGCAGGGGTTGTTTAGTTTACAAAATGTTTGAAAAAAAAGAAAACACTTCTGTCCGGCCAAATTATAGATGTCGGTTGCTAGACAGAGACAGATCAGTAATTTTCTGGTAATACCGTGAGTTAAAGAGTGACTGGAATATTAATTTTAAAACAAAGAAAATTTATCGTTAATAATCTATCCATATTTATTTTTACACACACAGTAATGCTTTGCAGTCACCTTTTTTTTTACTTGTTTTATTCTCCTGTAGGAGACTGATAATCACTCCTTCTCATGCATTAGGTTAAACCGTGTTTATCTTCGTTAACACGGAAACTCTTGATGGACTGTGAAGTGTTCGAGATGTTTCATTTACGTTGAACGTAATGAAATAAACTGGCTTTGCTCCGAGAACAGATTTATCTAAAATAGACGTCGTTTTCAAACAAGTTAATGCTGAAATAAACTTTAACAAACCTTACGATGTGTTTGGTTTCTGCAATACTGAAAATATGACTCAATTTTACGTTTTACAGATGAGGGATTTTGGTAATAATACGCCTGAGAGTTACTGTAAGTCAGTGGAGTAAGTGTTGAGAGTTATTGTAAGTCAGTGGAGTAAGTGTTGAGAGTTATTGTAAGTCAGTGGAGTAAGTGTTGAGTGTTACTGTTATTCAGTGGAGTAAGTTTTGAGTGTTACTGTTATTCAGTGGAGTAAGTTTTGAGTGTTACTGTTATTCAGTGGAGTAAGTGTTGAGTGTTACTGTTATTCAGTGGAGTAAGTGTTGACATGTTAGATGTTATGTAGATGTCAATACTTAACATCTACATAACATAACCTTCAAATATGTAGAAATTATATCAACATCTACATAACATAACCTTCAAATATGTAGAAATTATATCAACATCTACATAACATAACCTTCAAATATGTAGAAATTATATCAACATCTACATAACATAACCTTCAAATATGTAGAAATTATATCAACATCTACATAACATAACCTTCAAATATGTAGAAATTATATCAACATCTACATAACATAACCTTCGAATATGTAGAAATTATATCAACATCTACATAACACAACCTACAAATATGTAGAAATTATATCAACATCTACATAACATAACCTTCAAATATGTAGAAATTATATTTCTAAACACATATGTTTTGCGTGTAACTAGAAACTTTTTACAGACTTTACTTTGTATTCTCTGATCAAGGGCGAATCCTGCTCAGTTTGAGTCTCATGTGTATCTTATAGACTTCTTAATACTTGGTTACGACATCTTAGCAGCATCTATATTGAATATGTTTCAGTTTTACAGAAAAAAAAGAAAGCTTGTTACACCTTGACACACATTATAATTGTTAATAGACTTAGAATCATGTTGTTTAAAGTTCGAAAACAAGGATTGTGTTAAATTACAAAACGAAGACACACTACAAACTACATAAAACACGCTGCTTATCAAACAGAACCGTGTTAGAATACAAGACGAAGACACACTACGAACTACATAAAACACGCTGCTTATCAAACAGAACCGTGTTAGAATACAAGACGAAGACACACTACAAACTACATAAAACACGCTGCTTATCAAACAGAAACGTGTTAGAATA
>NW_013678787.1:7160-8012 GCF_000517525.1 Limulus polyphemus | reverse complement strand
TGAACTACATAAAACACGCTGCTTATCAAACAGAAACGTGTTAGAATACAAGACGAAGACACACTACGAACTACATAAAACACGCTGCTTATCAAACAGAACCGTGTTAGAATACAAGACGAAGACACACTTCGAACTACATAAAACACGCTGCTTATCAAACAGAACTGTGTTAGAATACAAGACGAAGACACGCTACAAACTACATAAAACACGCTGCTTATCAAACAGAACCGTGTTAGAATACAAGACGAAGACACACTTCGAACTACATAAAACACGTTGCTTATCAAACAGAACCGTGTTAGAATACAAGACGAAGACACACTACGAACTACATAAAACACGCTGCTTACTGAATGCGCAAGTGCTCCTAAATATTTTGAAACCAAAATAAATAGGTGTTTTATAAAACAGACATTTTATATTCTCTCCAAAATTACCTTGAAAAAAAAAACCCTCACGTGCTCCTGGGGCCAATAAAAATCGATATAGCCTACAAGAGTTAAATATATATGACAAAGTAAGTTGCTATGGAAACATTCGGAAGGTCACGAAAAACCAGTAATTTCAATAATTTATTTGAGTAGAAAAAACCTTTCTCTATAGGTTGATTCTGTGCGACACAAACAAGTTTTTTACAACAAAAAAATACAGAGTAGGTCTTTCGTGAGGTCACGGTGGTTTCAAGAAAAGTCTTCACTCATTCATTCAGATTAGACTTTGTTCTTTGTTAGGTAACTACAAGCAGATAACACAAATATGTGTCCCCTAAATAGATCGTTAATAACACTTCATAACGAGGAAAACAAATATAAACTAAACTATCAAGTTTTTAAACTTTACTGGAAT
>NW_013678787.1:2706-6160 GCF_000517525.1 Limulus polyphemus | reverse complement strand
CAAGTTTTTAACATTTACTGGAATATAAACTAAACTATCAAGTTTTTAAACATTTACTGGAATATAAACTAAACTATCAAGTTTTTAAAATTTACTGGAATATAAACTAAACTATCAAGTTTTTAACATTTACTGGAATATAAACTAAACTATCAAGTTTTTAACATTTACTGGAATATAAACTAAACTATCAAGTTTTTAAAATTTACTGAAAAAGTTTCACTACAAAACATCTATATGTGTGTGTATTAGTATGCGCTCTGCGTTTAAACTTGAAGTCTTGTGAAACCAGATACTCAGCTCAGAAGTCTGTTTCGAAATCCGCCATTATTGTTACAGGAACAAAATGTCGTGTTAAAAGAACTGGCTTGAACACTGTCAACCTAACTTGAGTGTGGACTGAGGAGGGGAGGGGGGGGAGGGTGTGGAAAATTGGTCGTCGTATTTCTGGTGCATGCTGGGCTTAGCGAGATCTTTCTACCCGAATAATTCTAGAATGCAGTAAGTAGTTATATTCATGTAAGTGAAACGCTCGTTCCAACATTGCTAACCCAATGTGTACATATAGATAGATATAGATACGTGGCTTTAAGTGTTAATCTAAAAGGCTTCTAATGATCTTTCCACAGATAATAAGAAAGACGGAAATGTGAAAGTCACGTGAAAGGTAAGAAGTAACATTTTTGTTCACATATATATTATTATTATTTATTGCAGTAACATTTTTGCTCACACATATATATTATTATTATTTATTGTAGTAACATTTTTGTTCACATATATATTATTATTATTTATTGCAGTAACATTTTTGTTCACATATATATTATTATTATTTCTGAGATAAAATAATTTCAGTTTGTAGTTCTTAACATTATTTCTAAGCAGGTTTTGTTTGAAAAAGTAATACCATAGTTAAGTGTAAAATGTAACTTGATAACACCTGGTGTTTAGGGTTAAGAGTTAAGAGTCTGTGTAAAATGTAACCTGATAATCCCTAGTGTTTAGTGTTCATAGTGAAGTGTCTGCGTAAAATGTAACCTGATAACCCCTAGTGTTTAGTTTTTTACTTAAGTGTCTGCGTAAAATGTAACCTAATAACCTCTAGTGTTTAGTTTTTTACTTAAGTGTCTGCGTAAAATGTAACCTAATAACCTCTAGTGTTTAGTTTTTTACTTAAGTGTCTGTGTAAAATGTAATCTGATAACCCCTAGTGTTTAGTTTTTTACTTAAGTGTCTGTGTAAAATGTAATCTGATAACCCTTAGTTTTGAGTTTCCTGGAGGATACCTCATGCAAGATCGTTACATGTTAATTATGTACTGGTATTACATATTATGTACACACTTTTTACATGTACATAATGAACTACATAACTGTATATGTACATAACGAACATAATGGATTGCGTAAGTGTATACGCACATAATCAACATAATCTGAACGTAACGAATATTACAATGTATGTACATATTAAACACAACAGTGTGTACATAATGAACTACATAACTGTATATGTACATGATGAACATAATGGATTACGTAAGTGTATACGCACATAATCAACGTAACCATGTGTACATAATGAATTTTACAAGTGTATATGTGCATAACGAATACTGCAATGTGTGTGTGTATTATGAGCACAACCGTGTACGAAGTGCTACTTATCAATACAAGTGTCAGTAACAAGTGGTGTAACGCTTTAACAGAACCGTTGTATTCCAGGATATAACAGATCTTTAAAAGAACCGTTGTACTTCAGGTTCTCAGAGATCTTTAACAGAACCGTTGTATTTCAGGTTTTCACAAATACTTGAACGTAAATAAAGATTAAACGTTTAGATAAACTTAAGACATCACAAAACTGTCGGTAGACAAACGTTGAATTAAACTCGCTACTACGCCTGAGTCTCAATACGTAACAATACGGTTTCCGCTACTAAAAAATACACATTTTTCTACCATTTATCTTACATTTCATTCGTGTGTGTGTAGGCTTTTAGAAGTTTCAATAATAGGATTATACTTTTCACGCAGATTTCTGTGATTCAATAAAAGCAATTGAACTATAGATTTGAACAAAACTATTGAAAGAAATTATGACAAGTTACTCCGATTAGCCTCACAAAGTCTCCCTCCGATTACATCGCTATGTTTAGTGGTTTCAAACAGCTAAGATATTTTAACCTTTGAACCATTTTATACCAGTTTCTATCGGAAAATATTTAGAATTGAAACAAGCATATAATTTTCACTTTTCTGGTGATTGTTATACAGCTGAAGTTCGTAATCGCTGTAAATTTGTTGTTTCTTTTTTCAGTCTGTTTTATCTTTATACTTGTTATTAAAAGTTCTGAGTTTTTTCAATGTAGCTTAGATATTCAATATCTGAGGATGTTTACAGAATTTAGGATAAAACTTTTTATGACCTACTCAAATCAGATCTTCAATATCTGAGGATGTTTACAGAATTTAGGATAAACTTTTTATAACCTACTCAAGTCAGATCTTCAATATCTGAGGATGTTTACAGAAATTAGGATAAACTTTTTATGACCTAATCAAGTCAGATCTTCAATATCTGAGGATGTTTACAGAATTTAGGATAAAACTTTTTATGACCTAATCAAGTCAGATCTTCAATATCTGAGGATGTTTACAGAATTTAGGATAAAACTTTTTATGTCCTACTCAAGTCAGATCTTCAATATCTGAGGATGTTTACAGAATTTAGGATAAACTTTTTATGAACTACTCAAGTCAGATCTTCAATATCTGAGGATGTTTACAGAATTTAAAATAAATATTTTTATGACATATTCACAATGCTTAAACATATTTAAATTTAGAGAAAGTACAAAACATTTTCCGAATTACAGTGAAATTCAGTTAAAACTGTAAATCATGGCGGACGACGTGTAAGAATTGAACATACATAGAAACCTTACTGAAAAAAAAATACTTGTTTAGGGGATTTGTATGTTGTAATACGTAGATAAACTGTTTGTGAAACGTTAACCGTAAGAAACTATGGCAACTATTGTAACGAAAATAGGCTTATTTAGGAGACTTTTATGTTGTAATACGTATATAAACTGTTTGTGAAACGTTAACCGTAAGAAACTATGGCAACTATTGTAACGAAAATAGGCTTATTTAGGGGATTTGTATGTTTTAATACGTATATAAACTGTTTGTGAAACGTTAACCGTAAGAAACTATGGCAACTATTGTAACGAAAATAGGCTTATTTAGGAGACTTTTATGTTGTAATACGTATATAAACTGTTTGTGAAACGTTAACCGTAAGAAACTATGGCAACTATTGTAACGAAAATAGGCTTATTTAGGAGACTTTTATGTTGTAATACGTATATAAACTGTTTGTGAAACGTTAACCGTAAGAAACTATGGCAACTATTGTAACGAAAATAGGCTTATTTAGGAGACTT
>NW_013678787.1:0-2109 GCF_000517525.1 Limulus polyphemus | reverse complement strand
GAAAGAGCAGGAATGCCTTCTTCTGTTAGTGTTTACCGTATTGTTCCATATAAAAACGAACCGAAACACCAAGAATACCTTCTTCTGTTAGTGTTTACCGTATTGTTCCATATAAAAACGAACCGAAACACCAAGAATACCTTCTTCTGTTAGTGTTTACCGTATTGTTCCATATAAAAACGAACCAAAACACCAAGAATACCTTCTTCTGTTAGTGTTTATCGTGCTGTTCCATATAAAAACGAACCAAAACACCAAGAATACCTTCTTCTGTTAGTGTTTAACGTATTGTTCCATATAAAAACGAACCAAAACACCAAGAATACCTTCTTCTGTTAGTGTTTATCGTGCTGTTCCATATAAAAACGAACCAAAACACCAAGAATACCTTATTCTGGTTGTGTCCACTGTATTTTTTCCGTTGCCTTATGTTCGTACGTATCAAAACGAACAGAAACGCCAAGAATACCTTATTCTGGTTGTGTCCACTGTATTTTTTCCGTTGCCTTATGTTCGTACGTATCAAAACGAACCGAAACATCAAGAATACCTTATTCTGATTGTGTCCACTGTATTTTTTCCGTTGCCTTATGTTCAAACGTATCAAAACGAACAGAAACACCAAGAATACTTTATTCTGGTTGTGTCCACTGTATTTTTTTCCGTTGCCTTATGTTCGTATGTATCAAAACGAACAGAAACGCCAAGAATACCTTATTCTGGTTGTGTCCACTGTATTTTTTCCGTGCCTTATGTTCGTACGTATCAAAACGAACCGAAACGCCAAGAATACCTTATTCTGGTTGTGTCCACTGTATTTTTTCCGTTGCCTTATGTTCATACGTATCAAAACGAACCGAAACACCAAGAATACCTTATTCTGGTGGTGTCCACTGTATTTTTTCCGTTGCCTTATGTTCATACGTATCAAAACGAACCGAAACACCAAGAATACCTTATTCTGGTGGTGTCCACTGTATTTTTTCCGTTGCCTTATGTTCGTACGTATCAAAACGAACAGAAACGTAAAGAATACCTTATTCTGGTTGTGTCCACTGTATTTTTTTCCCGTAGCCTTATGTTCGTACGTATCAAAACGAACCGAAACACCAAGAATACCTTATTCTGGTTGTGTCCACTGTATTTTTTCCGTTGCCTTATGTTCGTACGTATCAAAACGAACCGAAACACCAAGAATACCTTATTCTGGTTGTGTCCACTGTATTTTTTTCAGTTGCTATATGTTCGTACGTATCAAAATGAACCGAAACGCCAAGAGCTTCAGTATTTTGATTGTGCTCTATCCGTTGCATCTTGGTCGTTCAGTATGAAATGTTTACTTTTACACTATCCAGTATGCGTTTTTACGTTCATTTAAGTGTGGTTTAGTGTTAACCGAGTGATCAGTGTTAATATCGTGAAAGGGTTTACAGTGAAAATGCTCTTTCTTAAGAAACAATCAAACCTGCGATATCTCAGGCCATAAACGCGTGCCATCTTAAGTCAACGTATGACTAGCAAACACTACTAATTCAAAGTTGTAACTGTCTGAAGACGGTCCACTCCTATGGGCTGAAACTCATCAAACAAAACCAAAATAAAACATATTTCCACTTTAAAGTTTATAGTACATTCTGGAGGAATTTAGGAATTTTGACAATAAAGATAAAACAAAAACGAATTTGACTCTCCTTACAATAATAATAAACTATTTATTTCAGCCAACGTTTCGCCATCTCGGCTTCATTAAAGCCAGTAGTCTAGCAGTACAAGAAGTTGGCTGAAATAATTTGGGTTTTTAGTATTATATAGAGAGAGTGAGGGTCGTTTTCTAACTATATTTTCAAAGTTTCTACGTTAAACTTGCTTATGATATTAAATTTAACTAAATGTATATTTTAAAAAAATGATATACAACCAGAACTAGTAGTTATAATAACAAAACGAGAAATTATACAACGTAAACGTTCTAAACAGTCAAAAGAAACCGACAGTACAGACTGACATCATAAGTTCAATATATCAACAAAATCACGACACTTATGATATACAACATTGTTTATTGACAAAAAGGGAACATGGATAAACGTTTCGGAATTCTATAAGATT
>NW_013678786.1:8828-10253 GCF_000517525.1 Limulus polyphemus | reverse complement strand
ACATTGGTGACACACATATGTTCCTTCATGTTGTTATATCCTACATTGATGACACACATATGTTCCTTCATGTTGTTATATCCTACATTGATGACACACATATGTTCCTTCATGTTGTTATATCCTACATTGAAGACACACATATGTTCCTTCATGTTGTTATATCCTACGTTGGAGACACACATATGTTCCTTCATGTTGTTATATCCTACGTTGGTGACACACATATGTTCCTTCATGTTGTTATATCAACACACATCGTGTGGCTGTCTAATTTTACATTTACAGTTGTTCTAAGCGACAACACGACACATGTATTCTTCATTTAATCCTGAGCAGCTTTGAATTTAGGAGACACATTTCAGTATTTTAAACATACTATAAAGTGTAGGATTTTATTACTAAAACTTGTTATACGTGGTTCGGTTCCTCTTGGTCTAGTAAACTTCCGAGTAAGGAAAGCAGAACAAGTACTCCACGTCAGATCTTTCATTTAAACTGTGGAGCAACCATTGGTAAGATACCTAGATATAATTCAATAAATCCAAAGAAAGATACTGTATATCAAACAGGCTTTAACTACCATTAATTAACTACAATCACTATTTAGTCACGTGAGAAGCTGAACTAGACCCTGACGATGCTGTAATGAACGTTGTTTCAGTGTCAACATTCGGAAAGATACACAACAGTTACATTTCACGGTTCCATCTAGAGCATCGTGGGTTTCCACCGTGTCACCGTCAGTTCGTTGTTTTCTTTATTGACTTTTCGCCCCTTTGTAAAAGGAAGTTATTATGGACGCGGCGAGCCGAACTCGTCACGTCATATCTAAGCTGTCGGGAGGATTACATTGTTACTTTTCTACGTGTTGTAGACTCTTTTTTTTATTTTGTGTGTTGATACTATACTGTCGGTTCCGTACTGATCATTGATAGACTCATCTATCTGTATAGATGTCTGTTAAGTGTTATCTCACAAACCCTCTGGCAAAACCACGAAGAGGAGCAGAAACAAATAGAGAGATAAACAAATAAAAAAAAACCGAGATAGATAGATAGAAGGATGGACAGACAAACGGCCACAAGTTAAGATATAACGCAACGAAATGTCCCAATCAGCAGAAACGTTTGGAATTTTGTTTCTATGGGAACAAACATAAAACGCAGCTATTGGTACTAATACTAATAGATCGAAACAGATGGAATATGTGACACGTGCCACAAATTGCAATCAGGCTATTAAGTTAGGAGGACGTCGATTTTTCTTGTGTCAACTGAAACGTTCTATAACTTTTATGAGACACATTACAGTCGGTGTATGTATACAAAGATGATCATTTTTTGTGTCAATTAAAATATTATACAGCGTTTATAACAATCGATGTATGTTTATAATATAGTTTACAAAGATGATCATTTTTTG
>NW_013678786.1:2933-8127 GCF_000517525.1 Limulus polyphemus | reverse complement strand
AGATAGCCCTCGTGTAGCTTTGCGCGAAATTCAAAAACAAACAAACAATCTACGTGAGGTGTCTCAGCTTCTCTGAAAGAACTGCTCAAATATCAGACATGTTACTGAAAATGTAGCTGCTGTTTTTTCAAAATGACAAAAAAAAGCAAACAATTTCTTGAAGTTTATTTGTTGAAATAAGTTTCCCTTCTAGGTGCTCTGTTTTTTAAGCCTACTCGTTAAGAAGCTTTGTTGTATAATTCTGCTCAAAGAACACGAATAAGTATGTATTTAATATAAGTTCGAAAAGATTAAGAACAGAAAAATATGATATTTATGTAATTCATATTATTACCTAAAAATCGAAACGTTAAGGAAACAAGAACGCTGCACTTATTACTGAAACAAGGAGCTCTGTAGGATTAGCTGACAGAATATCCTTATAAAGAAACAATAGAGATACAGAAAGCTAGCCAAAGGATTAAACAGTTTATGTCTGGCTGACAAGTATACTCTGGGTAATGTTTCATGTCTGTTTAAATTTTGTTTATGTCTGGCTGATACGTCTACCGTTAGTAACGCTTTATGTGGGTTTAAATTAACGTTATGATCATGTCTGTATAACACGTCTACTTTTAGTAATATTTTACAAATTTGAGGCTAGCTGAGAAACAGTATGCACATTTTTTTCTCATATTTAAATATTTTGATATCATGATTCTCAAATCGTTATTAAGTATCGTTATTGTTTTTAATTCATCTCAACTTGATCATCTAGCATCGTCCATGTTTCTTGTGTTTTGAAACGTCGACACCTTCACTGTTATCTCATTTTGGTCTAAAGGCGGAAAAAGTCATGTATGAAATATGCATTTGATTGTTACCTGATTTAAGCCTAACAGCAATATCAGTAACTGTATGAAATGTTTATTTAACAGTTACCCGACTTAGGCCTAACAGCGAAACTAGTCATCGTATGAAATATTTATTTGACTGTACTCTGATTTAGGCCTAACAGCGAAACTAGTCATTGTATGAAATATTTATTTAACTGTTACCTGATTTAAGCCTAACAGCGAAACTAGTCATCGTATGAAATATTTATTTGACTGTTCTCTAATTTAGACCTAACAGCGAAACTAGTCATGGTATGAAATATTTAAGCCTAACAGCAATATCGGTAACTGTATGAAATGTTTATTTAACAGTTACCTGACTTAGGCCTAACAGCGAAACTAGTTATTGTATTGTTACGTCTTTGGTCGTTTGTTAATTTCCGGTATAAATTCTTCCCGAGGAACTTCAGCGATGCAAGTCCTTTTTTAAATAAAACTAGTTTATTCTTTCTCAATACAATTTTGCAATACACAGAATTTCCACAGTCACTTTCATTTAAACACACGCTATAATTCACAACGATTCACGCACTTTACTTACGGTCAGTACCGCTCACTTGACTCAATTATATGTCTCTATATCTCTCTTGAATCTGCTATCTGTAATTATCTCCCCTTTATTTGCCGGGCTTATGTACTAAAATAGAGGGCGCCTGGAAAAGACTAGAGTTGCCAGGAAAAGTCAAGACCCTTCAAGAATCTCATGACGTGTTACCAGTGTCACGCGACTTCCGCTGTCGTAACAATATGAAATATTTATTTTAACTGTAACCTTAGTTAGACCTAAGGACGAAACCAGTTGCTCTATGAAATACATTATTAACTGTTACATGATTTAGGCCTCAGACCGAAACCAGTTATGTAAATTATGTATCATTCAGTTTTTTAGAAGTAAAATTTTTATTCGTATTTTACGTTCATTGATGATTCGTCGTAATAGGATCCAATCATAAGAAAAAATTCAACTAGGCCAGTTTGTAGTATACAGTATTTGAACTGTTGTTCATTTCTGTGAGTTGATTAAATAGCCAACGGTTGATAACATCGACAAATAAAATCCTATTGCCCTTGATTGAAAGAGCGCAACTGAACTTAAAAGATTATTTACGTCATTCGCTCAGAACTCCTAATGCAAGAGGTGTTTGTCGTGCTGTTTTCAGTAGCTATTACATTTCAACTTAAGATCAATAAAAACTCATTTTGTAAGATAGAATATTATTGGTTTAAAAGAAATTCAATATTTTTGTGCTTGAAAGTGTTTATAGCCACGATGTTCCTAGTTTTGTTGTTTCCTTGCATCTTAAAAATTTCCCTAGCGGCAAAATCTTATACACAGGGCGAATGTGTGTATATCTACGATTCAGCCAAACTATCTCCCACAGCAACTGGATTTGAATCATATATTTACGGTAGTACCACGTTTACCTTAGTTTTACGCGAGTGTCTTTATCACCAAACATGTCAGACCCTCATGAGGTTCGACAGTCTTGATGATAAATGATTAATTTAACCCTTCTACATAATTTACAAACACACATAACATCAAGTCTCAGTACAGCTTTAACTGAAAGAAGCATCAAAACAGCAGTTCATTAACAGTACATCTAACATTTGTAATAAAATCACGTAAGCTGCATTTTGTTCACATTCCTCTTAATTTGTCCTTGTCTGATTTTAAATAAGAGGTGTTAAAAAAAGGCATTTCAAATCTATTTTGTGTCTTCCATGGGTCACTGCGCACAAGTCTTTCGTACATTACCAGAACTCGTCACTTTGACTGAAAGAAGAGACAACAGTTTCTCTGAAACGCTGTTTGTTAATCCTAGTGATCTTATTGTTGATCTCATTTAGTTCCCCTGGAAACTGTTTGTTAATCCTAATGATCTTATTATTGAGTTCATTTCGTTCTCCTGGAAACGCTGTTTGTTAATCCTAGTGATCTTATTGTTGAGCTCATTTCGATCCGCTGGAACTGTTTGTTAATCCTAGTGATCGTATTGTTGAGCTCATTTCGTTCCTCTGGAAACTGTTCGTTATTCCTAGTGATCTTATTGTTGAGCTAATTTTTGTTCACCTGGACTGTTTTTAATATTATTATTATTACAAATTATTGTATGATTTGATGACATAGAGAGTGCTAGTAATGCTACAGTCTACTAAATTATTACTTTTTGAACACCGTACATCGTCCTCGTTCTGTTTAGCTACTGTGTACTCTACTCTGAAGAACAGCTGTCCAAAACGTTTATCTTAAATAAAAATTATCGTCATAAGATTGATTAAACATCTTCATAAAACTCGTACTTTCCATCACGCTCACCGAAACAGTGCCACTGAGATAGATGTAGTATGCATCTCATGTAAGACATCACGCTGGTGTCTTACGTTAATTACCTGTTTTACATGCGTAACAATCGTCTCAAATTTCGAAATTAACATGACAGCTCTTCAGAAACATGGAATTTAGACACTGATGTATAATAAAAGTTCTCACACTTTACTTGAACGTTTGAACGTACAAACCAACTGTACTAGTCTTAAGCGTTATTCACAGTTTCACCATATGAATGTAAGAATGGTTTACAAGTCATTAAATCCAGTTCGATTCCATTCGAATGAAGACCTTTACTGTTCAGCAAGTAAAGGGGAGTTTTTTAGTGTTAGCCACGTGCAGTGTTCTTATTTGTTTCTATACATATATCTATATACATTTCCTGTAGTACACCTAGTGTTGAAATTCTCATAAAACTTTAAGGTTATCTACTATACTGTATAAAACATAATGCATGCTAACTTTAACTTATCATTGTCATCGTCATGACAACAGAGCAAGAAGAAGGTTACAGGAGTTTCTAGGGCACTTGGAGTTGATATGTTTTCTGTGTAACGTAAAGTGACGATTACGTAATACACGTACCAGGCTTAATGTTTCTCTGTCATTCTTCCACGAGATTTCGCGTGCAGGAAGATAGACGATACGACTGATACTCGATCAATCGCTCCTCAAAAAAAAAATAACCTGTTACTTTTAGATCATCAGCCTCAATTGGTAAGTATGGGGACACGTGAGAGTTCGTTGGTGTTCGGTATTATGGATGGACTAGTTTCACCACGTGATGTTTTGTTTTGCTTTCTAGCCTAAAAGTTATTGGGAATGGGGTTTCATTTAGTAGGAGCCATTACAAAATTGATGATGAGTTCTATGACGAATTCTAGGCTTTCTGCTGCTGTGCTCTGGGATTGGAACTCAACTCTCATTGAAAAAGTCCACGTTTTATGTTCACAACTGTTTCCAATTGGAGGTGAGGGTTGTATCGAAATTTCCAGCCGAAGTTACTTAAATGTTGCCCATCTGATCAAGAATCCCGTTATACTGTAGTTTTGTGTAAAGTCAAAGGTTATTAGTAAAATACACCAATAAGTAAATGTATTTTGATTAAACAACAATAATTAACATATCTATATGAATAGAGCCGAGCGTGGTAGGGCTGTGGGTCGAAGGGTCCGGGGTCAGAGACGTGATGTCGCTAAATACTTCCACATTTCTAACTTCAAGCACTTTATAAAAGAGTCAGTCAATCCAGTTATTCAACTTAAAGAATCGGACGATGGGTATTCGTGATTGCTTAATCATTAGTTTCAAATTAGGGACAGTTATACCAAAATCCCAGAGGTCTCTAACCCAGTAGTTTAGCCATTTAAATATATTTTTATTTTATTTGCGTAACTAACAGATATTTTAGTTGGAATGTCGGTCCCCTAAAATGTTTTTGGAATTTTACTGTTCTGTGATTACCAAAAGTCTGGGAACCATTGGTCTATACGACTGTCTCTCTAAGAAGACAAGGAGCCTTGACAGTTAGCGTGCTGAGCTGCGAATCGAAAGGCTCGATGCTACTAAGCACGTTCGGCACTTTCAACTGTGAGCTCAATTATGCATAAGATGCCGTGTAGGTTGAAACTACCAATACCAGCCTTTCAGGATAATTTCGCACAATTGTTTTGAGGAAAGAATAAGGTTAGACACTACAGTTTAGGACTATAAATACGTTGTATACCGATTCCAGCACCTAACAGAATAGGAACCCACATAATTTGAGTTTGAATCAAACCTTTAAGTCCTCCCTTGGGTCAGCAGTAAACTTACGTTCTTACAACTCTAAAAATCCGGGGTTCGATATCCCGAGATGGACAGAAGGCAGGTTGAACATTGTATGGCTTTACGCTATGGCAAACAAATAAACATTTCAAATTAGATATGACTTTGTAAAAAAAGCATGTGTTTGGTTTTAATAAATAGTTTCTGCCAATTTAATGGA
>NW_013678786.1:0-1948 GCF_000517525.1 Limulus polyphemus | reverse complement strand
AAAGAATTTACGGAAAATTAACTAACGAACGGAGACGTAACAATATTTTTGAAGAACACCAAATATACCAAGGGTTATAGCATCGGTGATTGTGATGAAAAATGGATTTTTTTGCAACACGCAAAAAAGTGCTTATTTCAAAGCAAACTTAAGTGTGAAATATCTGATTATTTTTATTTATTTATTAGAAAAACTTATAAATGAAACACCATGACTTGACGAGTTTGCTTTTATCCTAGATAAAAGACATTTTCTTTCTATAGCTTTAGAAGCGATATAATATTTTTTTATTAAAGTCGTAATGTTTATTCCTAGGGTTTTACTATGAAATAAAGAGAAGCTGAGATTTAATACTTAAGGATACTTTAAAATGCACATTATTTGCATGTTTAAAAACTTAATTTTCATAAAAATCACCAAAGCGATAACCCTTGATATATTTGGAAAAAAATTTTGAAAGAAAGATGCTCTTAATCTGTACTTTCCAAAATGGAACACTTTTAAGGAAAATTATCAATATTTAAGCCTTGATTTGTTGTGAAAATTCAGGCTATTTCGATTTTACAATGCTTATCAAGAAAAGACAGTTAATATGTTTTTATTTTATTTTTCTATGAGTGACCATGTGACAACCAACTAACACATTTTAGATTTCAAGTATAGATGGCTACAGCTAGCGATGTGTATGAAATCCGCTCTTCGAAAGTTGCAGCAGGTAAGCCTAATAAATCTAAAAATACCGTTACTTCTTATACCTTACGTCGATTAAAATATCATATTAAGTGTGTAAATATTACATACGAAGATTTTAGTACTTTGTGTGAATTGAACAAACAGTGGAAGCTTTTAAATGTATGGAAAACCATCGTATTTCATTTTGTGATATGTCAGAAAACAACGTTTGCAACATTGACGAATTGGACAAAGAAAATTCTCAGACTGAAATAAAAGGTGAGAATCAGTTAAGTGATTTGATTAACAACGTGCGTTTGTTAGTCGATCATGACAGTAGTTGCTTAGCCTTTAGTTCGCCAGCTAAATAGAAAAAAAATTAGATGTTTTAATAAAGGAAACCTCAATTTAATTCTTAAAGAATGTCACAATGAGATACAGGAATGTAGGCAAAAATTATTGTCTCTTCGAGGAAATACTGCAGTAGACTTAATACCAGAAAATACAAGTAATATGGAAATACATTGTAAGATAACTAACAGCTCTGAAACTTGTGATTTAACACCAGAAAATACAATTAATATGGAAATACACTGTAAGATAACTAACAGCTCTAAATGTGTTAAGTGTCCGGTGGTTATATTGGTGGTTATGTGTCCGGCGGCTATATCGGTGGTTATGTGTCCGGCAATTATGTCGGTAGTTATGTGTCCGGCGGTTATATCGGTGGTTATGTGACCGGTAATTATGTCGGTAGTTATGTGTCCGGTGGTTAAGGGTCCGGCGGTTATATCGGTGGTTATGTGTCCGGCGATTATTTCGGTGGTTAAGTGTCCGGCGATTATGTCGGTAGTTAAGTGTCCAGTGGTTATGTGTCCGGCGGTTATGTCATTAGCTAAAAGTCCGGCGGTTATGTGTTTGGTAATTATATGTCCGACGGTTAAGTGTCCGGCGGTTATGTGTTTGGTTGTTATGTGTCCGACGGTTAAGTGTCCGGCGGTTATGTTTTTGGTTGTTATGTGTTTGGTAGTTAGGTGTCCGGCGGTTATGTGTTTGGTTGTTATGTGTCCGGTGGTTAAGTGTCCGGCGGTTATGTTTTTGGTTGTTATGTGTTTGGTAGTTAGGTGTCCGGCGGTTATGTGTTTGGTTGTTATGTGTCCGGTGGTTAAGTGTCCGGCGGTTATGTTTTTGGTTGTTATGTGTTTGGTAGTTAGGTGTCCGGCGGTTATGTGTTTGGTTGTTATGTGTCCGGTGGTTAAGTGTCCGGCGGGTATGG
>NW_013678785.1:2976-9568 GCF_000517525.1 Limulus polyphemus | reverse complement strand
ATCTTGCTGTGTTGTCTGAACAATCTATGTTTATATGTTACATTCAAGAGTTTTACAACTCGAACATGACCATAGTACACGGAGTTAACTAACTATCTTGCTGTGTTGTCTGAACAATCTATGTTTATATGTTACATTCAAGAGTTTACAACTAGAACATGACCATAGTACACGGAGTTAAGCAATTACCTTGCTGTGTTGTCTGAACAATCTACGTTTTATATGTTTGATTGAAGAGTTTTACAACTCGAACATGACCATAGTACACGGAGTTAAGCAACTATCTTGCTGTGTTGTCTGAACTATAAAACGTAGATTGAGTTGTAAAATTCTTCAATCAAGCAAGTTAACTCCGTGTACTATGGTCATGTTCGAGTTGTAAAACTCTTCAATCAAGCATATAAACGTAGATTGTTCAGGCAACACAGCAAGATAGTCAGTTAACTGTGAAAAACATATAGTAAATATGCTCTCTTCAAAAAAGTAAGAGTCAGCCAACTCTCCACCTAAAACGCAACTTTATTTACTATTGTTATGATTAGCATTTAGTCCACGAATTATTATTATTAATATAAATATATGTGGTTTATGTATTTCGTTTTTCATACCATAATGTTTTCTCCTCATTTAGTTGTGCGCAGATTTTTAAAATATAACTAGTTATGTTCACAAGAACTGTTCGTATACAGTGACTGATGGTCAGTCGATGGCACTTTCAAACACACTTCTCTGGACGTTTCAGATTATCCAACACTGATCAGCAGTAATGGCAGAGACTAACACATCAAAATCCAATCCTGGCAGTAGGTCTGATTTTAAAACTTTCAGGTCCGTAGAAACCTGAAAGATAACCAGGGGCGCTCAGAAAATTTGGTTTCTCTTTGCCCAGCACATCCAAACAATTTTTATTTTTATTTATAGTAAAACTGTGCCTTGATCAAGGATCTTTTTATTTCTTTTTTTTGCATTTAAGTGTTACGTCAAAGTGTCACATTATGGCAGGTACATCAGAGAACCCCGCTCACGGATCACTTCATCATTTGTTCAACTGTCATGTGAAGTCAGGGTCATTAAGATTACTAGCTGTTATTGTTATTGCTTGAACTGCATTGTGATCTTAGTTCCATGTTTCTGCTCTTATGAAAATTAAAATGAAACGAGCATTACACAGCCACTGTGGTATGTGACAATTTGTAGTACTAATTATGTTGTGAACTTGTAATAGTTGTGAATGTATGTTTCAAAGAATTGTTATTTCGAAGAGTTTACCGCATATGCGCTGAGACATAAATTATTTATCACAGTAAATGTTGTTGGAATTCAAAGTATTGATTGATGATAGTGTCGTTCCTTTTAAATTAAAGAATAGGACAAGAAAGACAGACTATTTCTTTTTCAAAATTAACCGAAAAACAACTGCTTATATATATGATGGAAACCAGGCGGAGTTTTAAAAAAGTATATTAGCCAAGTGTCAAAGGATTTCACGAGTCTTAGCGAGATTTCTATATTTTAGTTACGTAGTGAGAAGATTAATCGCATATTCGTTAACAATGAAAAACAAATATTTGTAAATATTTTATGTAGCTGATTAAGTGCATTCTTTTTCAATTTGATCACATTTCCAATAAACTTTTTCCTTCACTTGTTTATCCTTAACAAATAAATATCTATTCAACTCTAACTTAGGTCTATCTGCCTTTCTCACTAGCAACAAAATTTAAAATTTTGGGGGAACTAGCTTGCAATAAAAAAATAATACTTTTATCGATATAGTACACACACAATGCACTGTGTGCAAACACTTTCCACGGTACCATCCTTCTAGAGAATTGTTGGTTTTGGCATGCGAAGTCTGCATCTGTTGGTATAGACATGGGGTTTAAGGCAGATACTAATTTCTTTATCTCTTCAAGAAGTCTAATATATATATGTTCATTTTTATTCGGCAACAATGCATAAATTATGAGAATGTAATGCTTCTTTTGAGACAGTGAATCGTACATAGTTGCTCAAAAATATTCGGAACTGTCTTACATGTTCCATTAGCAACCAAATGATCCCAACTTTCTAGTAACTGTCATCTTGTACAGAAAATTAATAATCGATCATCTGTCGCACCAGAGTCAAACATTAATATCTGTTCTCCATTTCTAGTTTTAATTCTGAAAAAATAATATATTTTCGATAATTTGGAGTAACTAACCCTAGATTTTGTTTCCCACTTAAATACCGAATATTTCTTTTTATGCTGTCTGAGGATGGCAACTTAGCTGTGTTATGTATTGAAATTTCAAATGATCTGAATTGAGTTAACTGATAATTTAAATTTAGTAGTTAAATTGTATTTTAGATTTAGTATTTAAATATATATGCCGATATATAGTCAGTTTATGATATTTGGCAACAATATTGATACACACACAGTTTTCTTTTTTTAACACAAATAGCTTTTAATATACACACAACAGTACAACTTACAATAACAGTTATTACAAACAATGATTTATAAACAAAAGTTTCACAAACTTACAAGCAATATAAAGTCTTCCTTTTAATCTGGAACTTTTTCAATATTTTATCGAAGGCTCACGATGAGCGAGTTGATTACGAGTTGACGTAGGTATATTTTATTTAACGGGAAGCTAGCTCGCTTTGTCCTTCGTTATTTACCACCCACACGCGCTGAGCTCTCCACGATGAATTTATATAATGTTTTCGTAAAAATACTAATGTCCGAGGAGAATCCACTGAAGTGAAATGAGTTGTAATGTTCTAACTTTGTAAATGATCCTGGTCAAATGTATAAAGTTTTCCGATTGGTAAGCGTTATAAGAATGACAGTTAAAACTTCCGAAGTTTTATAGCACACTGACTATAGCGAACTAATAACAGATACTCTCCTTTTGCGCATCGCGTTGGTTATATTTATAGCCGTGTGGAGGCGTTCTAGAAATTTCAGTTTTACTTAACAATACTGAACTACACTTAAGCGTTTACGTATATACATACATATTGTTGATTCTTACTCTCGAGAATCTTCTACAACTTTGGAGACTAGGCGGGAGTTTCGCAATACATATTTAACACTATAAGCTACGCATGTTTTAAATTATAAACAAACATTCATATTAAAATAAATATATATATAATAACAAATTCGTTAAAGTTGCTATAGCTTGGCTGAGTATAAAAGATGCATGTGAGACAATATAATGGGGTGCATCACGTGTATTCACGTGCATCACGTGTATTTGTTTAATCACTTCATATGCTGTGCATTACATTCTTAGCTTCAATACCAGCGTCATCGCTAGAATGATTGTACTCACGACACTCTCGACTAACGTTCTCACCCCTTTTTGCAAATCATCCAAATATATGGAAGCTAATTTCTGTGATCTACGTATTCAGCAGCTTTTAAGTTGTTAGGGACGTTCTATTGGTAGGAAAATATATAGTGACTGTGCACAGAGATTAAAAAGACCAACAAATAATATGATCGTTTGCTTGCGTGGTATATCATACAACAAAAATGATTAATTATTACATATTTAAAATAAAATATTGGTGTCTTTTGAATATTTTTAATTGTCTGATAAAATTGCCTATTATAATATCATGATGTATTAATATTTTCCATTCTCATTTTTTACATATCTATGCCTTTCCTTCTGTATTATCGGTCCGTTTTCTAATGTTTTCTCTGATTAATGTATTATAAATACATTAGTTTATAATTAAAAATCGATCTAAAAGTTGGATATTCGATTAACTGTTATTTGTTATCTCGCAGTAAACCGTCTCAACGGTAATTGTGAAGGGTTATTATGGTAAAAATCGCTGCGGGCAGATAGCTCAGTGTTTAACAACAAACAAACAAAGTATCTGAAAAGGTACGACTCACTTTTCATTCATCCTTTGCAGTTACGTTAAATACTCCATTGGTATTATAATATTTTTATATAAAAAAATATAAAGCTTCATTTATTTATTTGCGACGGATACTAGGAAATATTTCTTCGGAACCTGAACTTCCGGATTTCTGTAGTTAAATGTAATCGTTAATGTTTTGGATTTACGGAAATAACGTTTTACCTTATCTGCATTGCTAATATATACCAATAATAGAAAACAGACAGTAACTTTCTCCATATTAATTGTAAAATACCAAGTTTTTTCTAACGATTTGAAGTTTTAGTACTGAACCAAATTCACCATATGAACGTTTTTGTTTTTTCGGTAATACATTTCAAGTAATGTCTAACTTTATCTTATCAGAGCCCTCGATCTCCTGAAATATATTTATGTTATGCTTTTAACAGTAACATTAAAATTTTGAAAGCTCGTCCTAAGTACGTCTTTTCAGTAGCCTTTACAACATCAACGTAGTACAAAAGGTGTTTTTTTTTACTACAGGGTACTGACATTTTAAAACATTGTCCTAATATAATTTAAAATAATTCACTAACTGGCCCCGTTATTAGTACCAACTGCACTTCTGTTGCCCCGGCATGGCCAGGTGGTTAGGGTGCTCGACTCGCAATCTGCGGGTCGCGGGTTCGAATCCCAGTCCCACCAAACGTGCTCGCCCTTCAGCCGTGGGGGCGTTATAATGTGACGGTCAATCCCATTATTCGTTGGTAAAAGAGTAGCCCAAGAGTTGGCGGTGGGTGGTGATGACTAGCTGCCTTCCCTCTAGTCTTATACTGTTAAATTAGGGACGGCTAGCGCAGATAGCCCTCGTGTAGCTTTGTGCGAAATTCAAAACAAACAAACAAAAAAACTGCACTTCTGCGACAAAGAAGAGACTTTTCATGTGATATATCAACTTGACAATAAACAGGAATATGGACAAGACAATAAACAGGAATATGGATCTGTAAGAGGGAGTGATAGAGGATATTTATCTAATAGGAGTATCAATTTTTTGAAAGACTATTTTTGTAACCAGTTGTTCAAAGTCATTTGTCAAGAATGCCAATAGAGACAAAAATAGTGAGGTTGCCTACTGCCGGTAATTGATTGATCAAGGGAAAATATGGTTGTGCAGTAGACAGTTGATTGTGACTCAGTTCATTGATCCGATTAAAGTTGATCAAAATCCAACTCTATTTAACAGTACCATGAGAGTGACATTATAGCAAATACCATATGGCAATGGAAAACTAGCGTGTTCATGCTAAATGTAAACAGGAAAACATGGGTTTAGTGATGCTTAGAGCGCAATGAATGACTGAAAATCTATAAGGTGGCCTAAAGAACCATTTTACACCTTTTTCGGTACCGATATCAAGATAAAACTATGGGGAAAGCAATTCCAGACATTTTATGCACCTGTAGTTACCAACAATGCAAGATATCTAATACAACTGAACATCTGTTTTACTTTTGTACGAATAAGCTACTTTCCAACATCTTGTATTGTCCATGATATTGTGGGTAAAGATAGCTCAACCTGGCGTTAAGTAGAGGCGCTAATAAAGTGTCAACATAGAAGACTGTCTTATCAGATATCATTCTAATGATGACTTTGATCTCCTGAAATATAATTTCTTGTAAAGTGGGTGAATGTAATCTCTCAATGTCATATGACTTGAAGGTAACCTTGACATTTGTATTAACCTTGACATTTGGAACGTATTTCCCCTATAATTTATAATAAGTGGCTTACATTGTTTGTACTATTCTGAGTTTAAACTTCTAGAGGTGACATTTGACAAAGACAAACCTATATTGGCGATATAATTACCTCTTAGCTAAATTTCTCACACAAAACTCATACATTTTATCAATATATATCTTTTCTATCTTACTCACACGATTCAGTATTTGACTACAGCAGTTAGATTATTCTACAGCCCTAAGTGTGGTTAGTTATGACAAACGATGTGGTTTAATGAAGATGTAATCGTTGTTTTCCTCGAAAATTTTCCTTTATTAAAGGCAGAATGCCGACATACAGTTAGTTCATATAGATGACGCAAAATATGAATAATGACTTTTGAAATGATTAGGTTTTGAGTCGCACATTTAAAGCATTGCTGTTTTGAGTTTATTCTATACAGATTGTTTAAATACAACTCAATAAAATACTTGATCACTTTGTTTGTATATATTGTGATGGATATTAACTATACTGCAGAAACATGTTGTTACAGGATCAGATCATGATTTATCCATAATTATATGTAAACCATAAATACATACCCTATTAGCTAGATTAATTACAAGTGCTACATGATCAAGTGGATGAAGTGCTACATGATAGGTTAAATGAACCCTCCACTTCTTCTTGGGCAACTGAGGTCTTAAAAAATCATCTTCCAAAGACTAATGGATAAGGTTTTAGCAGGAGCAACTGAGGTCTTAAAAAATCACCTTCCACCTTCCAAAGACTCATGGATAAGGTTTTAGCAGGAGCAACTGAGGTCTTAAAAAATCACCTTCCACCTTCCAAAGACTTATGGATAAGGTTTTAGCAGGAGCAACTGAGGTCTTAAAAAATCACCTTCCACCTTCCAAAGACTTATGGATAAGGTTTTAGCAGGAGCAACTGAATGTTCCAAGGCTTATATTGATTATAGTATGG
>NW_013678785.1:0-1976 GCF_000517525.1 Limulus polyphemus | reverse complement strand
TCTACACAAGTATTCATTAATTTTTAAACTAGGCTTTGTGTGAATCCTCTGCCTTGGAACTTCCAAAAAAAGGTGAACACTATTTTTTGCATACTGATCCTTCAAATGTTGGATTAGGAGCAGTTCTGTAGCAGAAGGGTGTCATAGCATATGGCAAGTAGAACAATGAACTGTGTAGAAAGAAACTATACTACTACAGAGTTAGAATGACCAGCCATAATCTGGGATATAGAAAAAGTTATGATATACCTAGATGGAGAAGAATTTATAGTTACAACTGCTTTGAAATGGTTACAGACAGCTCTGAAGTTAACTGGTAGATTGTTGTGTTGGTCATTATAATTACAATACTTAACATTTGAAATACTGCACATAAAAGGAAAAGAGAACCAGTTCCCTGAAGTCCTATCTTGACATCCTATCGGCCCCTCAGAATAAACTCCTGATTTGGACACCAGAAAGCTATCGCCTAAAATTTTTACATTGTCAACGTTAACACTAGAGAACAATTGGCTACTGAACAAGCTAAAGATGATGAATATACACTCTTATTTGAAAACTGGACTATCATTAGACAATTCTACTATAATTGCAGAGAGTGTAAGTAAATCCAAACAACACTATGTTTTGAATGATAATGTTCCTTATTACACAAAAAGTGTTGCTTGTTTGTTTGTAATTATGCACAAAGTTACATTATGGGCTATTCGTGCTCTGACCACCACGGGTATCGAAATCCGGTTTATAGCGTTGTAAGTCGCAGACATACCGCTATGCCACTGGAGGCAAAAGGGTTGCTAGCAAAGGTGAATTCAGACCAGTTATTCCCTAAACATTGAGACAGGCAATTTTAATCGAATTGCATAATCATCCTACAGCTGCTCGTTTAGATGTCCGAAAAACAATAGATGAAGTATCCATAATCATCCAACAGCTGCTCATCTAGATGTCCGAAAAACAATAGATGAAGTATCCATAATCATCCTACAGCTGCTCATCTAGATGTCCGAAAAACATAGATAAAGTATCCATAATCATTCTACAGCTGCTCATTTAGATGTCCGAAAAACAATAGATGAAGTATCCATAATCATTCTACAGCTGCTCATTTAGATGTCCGATAAACAATAGATGAAGTATCCATAATCATCCTACAGCTGCTCATTTAGATGTCCGAAAAATAATAGATGAAGTATCCATAATCATCCTACAGCTGCTCATTTAGATGTCCGAAAAATAATAGATGAAGTATCCATAATCATCCTACAGCTGCTCATTTAGATGTCCGAAAAACAATAGATGAAGTATCCAGACGTGGGTATTGGCTTGATATGAGAGAGGGTATTAAATATTATGTGTTGTCATACCATGTCTGTCAAATCACTACATTTGATCAGAAGCTGCCATCTGGATATATGCAAAGCATTAAACTAATGTAATTTGGTGAGATAATATGAGTAGACAACATGGGACCTTGTCCTAAGTCTAGAACAGAGAATAGTTAGTTATTTGTTGTTGTAACAGATTATTTCAGTAACTGGGTTGAATTATATCCTCTCAAATAAATAACTGTGAAGGTGATTGTGAAAAAACAAAATAATGAATACTTGTGTAGATATGGAATTCCTCTTTTGGAATGCATCCTCACACTGTGGAGTCAAATTGTATTTGATATGACAGATATAAAGGTTCAGCAATTGTAGCATAGGTTGGAATAAACTGGTTGTACCGGGCACACATACCCAAGAAGGTGTTTAAATCTTTGCAGTTGTTTGGAGTTATGAAGTCTATAACAGCTTTCACTTTGTCATCATTTATGTGTATTCCTTCAGAAGAGAGTTTAAATCCTAAATATGATACTTCTGGTTGGAAAAATGTACTTTTAGTAACTATTTACAGTAGGATTAGCTAATAATGGCTGGAGACGGCTTGAGTGGGAATGAAGAAAAACTTTAATACAACAGCAAATGTACAAC
>NW_013678784.1:5447-9483 GCF_000517525.1 Limulus polyphemus | reverse complement strand
ACGTTGTATAATAAATACGAACCTAACTGTTGTTTTTTATGTTTTTCTGGTTCTTATTTACGTTGTATAATAGTATAGAAACCTAACTGTTGTTTTTTATGTTTTAATGGTTCTTTTTTGCGTTTTATAACAGTAGAGGAATCTAACTGTTCTTTTTTGAATGATTTACTGGTTGTTTCTTCACGTTGTATAATAGTAGAGGAAACTGACTGTTGTTTTTATGTTTTAATTGGTCTTCTTCACCTTGTATAATAAAATAGGAACCTAACTGTTGTTTTTTATGTTTTTATGGTTCTTATTTACGTTGTATAATAGTATAGAACCTAACTATTGTTTTTTTAAGTTTTACTGGCTCTTATTCACGTTGTATAATAGTATAGTAACCTAACTGTTGTTTTTTATGTTTTAATGGTTCTTCTTCACGTTGTATTATAGTAGAGGTACATAGCTGTCGTTTTTTATGTTTTACTGGTTATTCTTCACGTTTTATTAGTAGAGGAACTTAACTGTTTTTTATGTTTTAATGGTTCTTCTTTACGTTGTATAATATTAGAGGAACCTAACTGTTGTTTTTTATGTTTTAATGTTTCTTCTTCACGTTTTATAATAGTAGAGGTACCTAAATGTCGTGTTTTATGTTTTACTGGTTATTCTTCACGTTGTTTAATAGTAGAGGAACTTAACTGTTGTTTTTTTATGTTTTACTGGATCTCTTTCACGTTGTATAATAGTAGAGGAACCTAACTGTTCTTTTTTATGTTTTAATTGTTCTTCTTCACGTTGTATATTAGTAGAAACACATAACTGTTGTCTTTTATGTTTTTCTGGTTGTGCTTGACGTTGTATAATAAAATAGGAACCTAACTGTTGTTTTTTATGTTTTTCTGATTCTTATTTACGTTGTATAATAGTATAGAACCTAACTATTCTTTTTTAATGTTTTAGTGGTTCTTATTTACGTTGTTTAATAATAGAGTAACCTAACTGTTGTTTTTTATGTTTTAGTGGTTCTTATTCACGTTGTATAATAGTTGAGGAACATAACTGTTGTTTTTTATGTTTTAATGGTTATTCTTAACGTTTTATAATAGTAGAGGTACATAGCTGTCGTTTTTTGTTGTTTTACTTGATGTTTTTCACGTTGTATAATAAAAGAGGAACCTAACTGTTGTTTTTTATGATTTTCTGGTTGTTCTTGACGTTGTAAAATAGTAGAGGATCCTAACTGTTGTTTTTTATTTTTTAATGGTTCTTTTCAAGTGCTTTAATAGTAGAGGAACCTAACTGTTGTTTTTTATGTTTTAATGGTTATTCTTCACGTTGTATAATTGTAGCGGAACCTAACTGTTGTTTTTTTATATTTAACTGGTTGTTCATCACGTTGTATAACATTAGATGAAACTGACTTTTGTTTTTTTATGTTTTAATAGGTCTTCTTCACGTTGTATAATAGTAGAGGAACGTAAATGTTGTTTTTATGTTTCAATGGTTCTTCTTCACATTGTATAATAGTAGCGGATCCTAACTGTTGTTTTTGGTGTTTCAATGGTTCTTTTCAAGTTGTATAAGAGTAGAGGAACCTAACTTTGTTTTGTATGTTTTACTGGTTGTTCTTCACATTGTATAATACTAGAAGATACTAACAGTTTTTTTTATCTTTTAATTGTTCTTTTCAAGTTGTATAATAGTAGCAGAACCTAACTGTTGTTTTTTATGTTTTACTGATTGTTTTTCACGTTGTATAATAGTAAATGAAAGTGACTGTTGTTCTTTTATCTTTTAATAGTTCTTCTTCATGTTGTATATAAAAAGAGGAACCTACCTGTTGTTTTTAATATTTAAATGGTTCTTTTTCACGTTGTATATTAGTAGAGGAACCTAACTTTTTTTATGTTTTAACGATTTTCTTCACGTTGTATAATAGTAGAGGAACCTAACAGTTGTTTTTTATGTTTTTCTGATTGTTCTTGATGTTGTATATTAGTATAGAAACCTTACTGTTGTTTTTTATGTTTTACTGGTTCTTCTTCATGTTGTATAATAGTAGAGGAACCTAACTGTTGTTTTTTATGTTTTTCTGGTTGTTCTTGACGTTGTATAATAGTAGAGGATCCTAACTGTTGTTTTTTATTTTTTAATAGTTCTTTTCAAGTGGTATAATAGTAGAGGAACCTAACTGTTGTTTTTTACATTTTCTGGTTGTTCTTAACGTTCTATAATATTATAGAAACCTAACTGTTGTTTTTTATGTTTTACTGGTTCTTCTTCATGTTGAAAAATAGTAGAGGAACATAACATTTGTTTTTATGTTTTAATGGTTATTCTTCACGTTTTATAATAGTAGAGGTACCTAACTGTTGTTTGTTATGTTTTACTGGTTCTTCTACACGTTGGTAAATAGTAGAGGAACCTAACTGTTGTTTTATGTTTTAATAGTTTCTCTTCATGTTTTATAATAGTAGAGGAACCTAACTGTTGTTTTTATATGTTTCAGTGGTTCTTCTTCTCGTTGTATAATAGTAGAGTAATATAACTGTTGTTTTTTATTTTTTTTTGGTTGTTCTGGACGTTGTATAATAGTAGAGGATCCTAACTGTTTTTTTATTTTTTAATGGTTCTTTCAAGTGGTATAATAGTAGAGGAACATAACTGTTGTTTTTTACTTTTTTCTGGTTGTTCTTAACGTTGTATAATAGTAAAGGAACCTAACATTCTTTTTTATGTTTTACTGGTTATTCTTCACGTTGTTTAATATTAGTTCAACTTAACTATTGTTTGTTATGTTTTACTGGTTCTTCTTCATGTTGTAAAATAGTAGAGGAACCAAACTGTTGTTTTTTTTTAGATTTAATGGTTATTCTTCACGTTGTATAGTAGTAGCGAAACCTAACTATTGTTTTATATGTTTTACTGGTTGTTCGTCACGTTGTATAACATTAGATGAAACTGACTTTTGTTTTTTTATGTTTTAAGGGGTCTTCTTCACGTTGTATAATAGTAGAGGAACATAAATGTTGTTTTTATGTTCCAATGTTTCTTCTTCACTTTGTATAATAATAGAGGATCCTAACTGTTGTCTTTTATGTTTTAATGGTTCTTTTCAAGTTGTATAAAAGTAAAGGAACCTAACTTTGTTTTTTATGTTTTACTGGTTGTTCTTCACATTGTATAATACTAGAAGATACTAACAGTTTTTTTATGTTTTAATGGTTCTTTTCAAGTTGTATAATAGTAGAGTAACCTAACTGTTGTTTTTTATGTTTTACTGGGTCTTTTTCACGTTGTATAATAGTATAGGAACCTAACTATTCTTTTTTATGTTTTACTGGAATTTTTTTATGTTCACGTTGTTTAATATTAGTTGAAATTAACTGTTGTTTTTTATGTTTTATTGGTTGTTCTACACGTTGTATAATAGTAAAGGAACCTAACTATTGTTTTTTATGTTTTACTGGTTATTCTTCACGTTGTTTAATATTAGTGGAACTTAACTGTTGTTTGTTACGCTTTACTGGTTCTTCTTCACGTTGCTTAATAGTAGAGGAACCAAACTGCTGTTTTTATGTTTTAATAGTGTTTCTTCACGTTGTATAATAGTAGACGAACCAAACTGTTCTTTTTATGTTTTAATGGCTCTTTTCAAGTTGTATAATAGTAGAGTAACCTAACTGTTGTTTTTTATGTTTTACTGGTTGTTCTTCACGTTGTATAATAGTAAAGGAACCTATCTATTGTTTTTTTATATTTTACTGGTTATTCTTTACGTTGTTTAATATTAATGGAACTTAACTGTTGTTTGTTATGTTTTACTGGTTGTTCTTCACGTTGTATAATAGTAAAGGAACCTATCTATTGTTTTTTTTTTGTTTTACTGGTTATTCTTTACGTTGTTTAATATTAATGGAACTTAACTGTTGTTTGTTATGTTTTACTGGTTCTTCTTCACGGTGCTTAAGAGTAGAGGAACCAAACTGCTGTTTTTATGTTTTAATAGTGTTTCTTCACGTTGTATAATAGTAGAGGAACCAAACTGTTT
>NW_013678784.1:3702-5437 GCF_000517525.1 Limulus polyphemus | reverse complement strand
ATAGTAGAGAACCTAACTGATGTTTTTTATGTTTTAGTGGTTCATATTTACGTTGTATAATAGTAGAGAACCTAACTGATGTTTTTTATGTTTTAGTGGTTCATATTTACGTTGTATAATAGTAGAGGAACCTAACTGTGGTTTTTTATGTTTTAATGGTCATTCCTCACGTTGTATAATAGTAAAGGAACCTAACAGTTTTTGTTTTATGTTTTAACGATTTTCTTCACGTTGTATATAAGTAGAGGATACTAACTGTTGTTTTTTATGTTTTAATGGTTCTTTTCAAGTTGTATAAGAGTAGAGGAAACTAACTGTTGTTTTTTATGTTTTTCTGGTTATTCTTGACGTTGTATAATATTAGAAGAACCTAACTGTTGTTTTTTATCTTTTAATGGTTCTTCTTCACGTTGTATAATAGTAGAGAACTTAACTATTTTTTTTATGCTTTAGTAGTTGTTATTCACGTTGTATAATAGTAGAGGAACCTAAATGTCGTTTTTTATGTTCTAATAGTTTTTCTTCACGTTGTATAGTAGTAGAGGAACCAAACTGTTCTTTTTATTTTTTAATGGTTCTTCTTCACGTTGTATAATAGTAGAGAACTTAACTATTGTTTTTTTGTTTTAATGGATGTTATTCACGTTGTATAATAGTAGAGGAACCTAAATGTCGTTTTTTTATGTTCTAATAGTTTTTATTCACGTTGTACAGTAGTAGAGGAACCAAACTGTTCTTTTTATTTTTTAATGGTTCTTCTTCACGTTGTATAATAGTAGAGAAACCTAACTGTTGTTATTTATGTTTTAATGGTTCTTCTTTACATTTTATAACAGTAGAGGAAACTAATTGTTCTTTTTACGTTTTACTGGTTTTTATTCACCTTGTATAATAGTAGCGGAACCTAACTGTTGTTTTTTATGTTTTATTGGTTGTTCTTCACGTTGTATAATACTAAGGAAAGCTAACTGTTGTTTTTTATGTTTTTATGGTTGTTCTTGACGTTGTATTATAGTAGAGGATCCTAACTGTTGTTTTTTATGTTTCAATGATTCTTTTTAAGTTGTATATTAGTAGAGGAACCTAACTGTTGTTTTATATTTTTTTCTGGTTGTTCTTGAAGTTGAATAATAGGATAGAAACTTAACTGTTTTTTTTATGTTTTACTGGTTCTTCTTCATGTTATATAATAGTAGAGGAACCTAACTGTCGTTTTTTATGTTTTAATTGTTTTTCTTCACTTTGTATAATAGTAAAGGTACATAACTGTTGTTTTTTATATATTAATGGTTATTCTTCACGTTTTATAATAGTACAGGAACATAACTGTTGTTTTTTCATGTTTTAATGGATATTTTCAAGTTGTATAATAGTAGAAAAAACCTAACTGTTGTTTTTTATGTTTTACTAGTTGTTCTTCACGTTGTAAGATAGTAAAGGAACCTAACTATTGTTTTTTATGTTTTACTGGTTATTCTTCACGTTGTTTAATATTAGTGGATCTTAACTGTTGTTTGTTATGTTTTACTGGTTCTTCTTCACGTTGCTTAATAGTAGAGGAACCAAACTGCTGTTTTTATGTTTTAATAGTGTTTCTTCACGTTGTATAATAGTAAAGGAACCTAACTGTTCTTTTTATGTTTTAATGGTTATTCTTCACGTTGTATAATAGTAGAGGAACCAAACTGTTCTTTTTATGTTTTAATGGTTATTCTTCACGTTGTATAATAGTAGA
>NW_013678784.1:0-2801 GCF_000517525.1 Limulus polyphemus | reverse complement strand
TAGAGGAACCAAACTGCTGTTTTTATGTTTTAATAGTGTTTCTTCACGTTGTATAATAGTAAAGGAACCTAACTATTGTTTTTTACGTTTTACTGGTTATTCTTCACGTTGCTTAATATTAGTGGAACCTAACTGTGGTTTTTTATGTTTTAATGGTTATTCTTCACGTTGTATAATAGTAGAGGAACCTAACTGTTTTTGTTTTAAGTTTTAACGATTTTCTTCACGTTGTATAATAGTAGAGGATCCTAACTGTTGTATTTTATGTTTTAATGGTTCTTTTCAAGTTGTATAAGAGTAGAAAAACTAACTGTTGTTTTTTATGTTTTTCTGGTTATTCTTGACGTTGTATAATATTAGAAGAACCTAACTATTGTTTTTTATTTTTTTACTGGTTCTTATTTACGTTCTATAATAGTAGAGAACTTAACTATTGTTTTTTATGTTTTCGTAGTTGTTATTCACGTTGTATAATAGTAGAGGAACCTAAATGTCGTTTTTTTATGTTCTAATAGTTTTTCTTCACGTTGTATAGTAGTAGAGGAACCAAACTGTTCTTTTTATCTTTTAATGGTTCTTCTTCACGTTGTATAATAGTAGAGAACTTAACTATTGTTTTTTATGTTTTAGTGGTTGTTATTCACGTTGTATAATAGTAGAGGAACATAAATGTTGTTTTTTATGTTCTAATAGTTTTTCTTCACGTTGTATAGTAGTAGAGGAACTTACCTTTTTTTATGTTTTAGTGGTTATTCTTCACGTTTTATTATAGTAGAGGAACATAACTGTTGTTTTTTATGTTTTTATGGTTGTTCTTGACGTTGTATAATATTATAGAATCCTTACTGTTGTTTTTTATGTTTTACTGATTCTTCTTCATGTTGTATAATAGTAGAGGAACCTAACTGTTGTTTTTTACGTTTTTCTGGTTGTTCTTGACGTTGTATAATAGTATAGAAACCTTACTGTTTTTTTATTTTTTAATGGATATTCTTTACGTTTTATAACAGTATAGGAATCTAACTGTTCTTTTTATGTTTTACTGGTTTTTCTTCACCTTGTATAATAGTAGCGGAACCTAACTGTTGTTTTTTTATGTTTTACTGGTTGTTCGTCACGTTGTATAACATTAGATGAAACTGACTTTTGTTATTTTATGTTTTAATGGTTCTTCTTCACGTTGGTAAATAGAGAAGGAAACTAACAGTTGTTTTTATCTTTTAATAGTTATTCTTCATGTTTTATAATAGTAGAGAAACCTAACTGTTGTTTTTTATGTTTCAATGGTTCTTCTTCACGTTGTATAATAGTAGAGTAATCTAACTGTTGTTTTTTTATGTTTTTCTGGTTGTTCTTGATGTTGTACAATAGGATAGAAACCTTACTTTTGTTTTTGATGTTTTACTGTTTCTTCTTCATGTTATATAATAGTAGAGGAACCTAAGTGTCGTTTTTTATTTTTTGAACGATTTTCTTCACGTTGTATAATAGTAGAGGATCCTAACTGTTGTTTTTTATGTTTCAATGGTTCTTTTCAAGTTGTATAAGAGTACAGGAACCTAACTATTGTTTTTTATGTTTTACTGGTTATTATTCACGTTGTATACAAGTAAAGGAACCTAACTATTGTTTTTTTGTGTTTTACTGGTTATTCTTCACGTTGTTTAATATTAGTGGAACTTAACTGTTGTTTGATATGTTTTACTGGTTCTTCTTCACGTTGTATAATAGTAGAGGAACCAAACTTCTTTTTATTATATTATAATAGTGTTTCTTCACGTTGTACAATATTAGAGGAACATAACCGTTGTTTTTTATTTTTTACTGGTTCTCATTTACGTTGTATAATTGTAGAGGAACCTACCTGTTGTTATTTATGTTCTAATGGTTCTTCTTCACGTTGTATATTATTAGAGGAATATAACAGTTGGTTGTTATGTTTTACTGGTTGTTCTTAACGTTGTATGATAGTAGATGAAACTTACTCTTGTTTTATTATGTTTTACTGGATCTTCTTTACGTTGTATAATACCAGAGGAACCTAACTGTTGTTTTTAGATTTTACTGGATCTTTTTCACGTTGTATAATAGTAGAGAAATCTAACTGTTCTTTTTTTTTGTTTTACTTGTTCTTCTTCATGTTGTATAATAGTAGAGGAACCTACCTGTTGTTATTTATGTTCTAATGGTTCTTCTTCACGTTGTATATTATTAGAGGAATATAACAGTTGGTTGTTATGTTTTACTGGTTGTTCTTAACGTTGTATGATAGTAGATGAAACTTACTCTTGTTTTATTATGTTTTACTGGATATTCTTTACGTTGTATAATACCAGAGGAACCTAACTGTTGTTTTTAGATTTTACTGGATCTTTTTCACGTTGTATAATAGTAGAGAAACCTAACGGTTCTTTTTTTTGTTTTACTTGTTCTTCTTCATGTTGTATAATATTAGAGGAACCTAACTGTTGTTTTTTCATGTTTTTCTGGTTGCTCTTGACGTTGTATAATAGTATAGAAAACTAACTGTTGTTTTTATGTTTTACTGGTTCTTTTTCAAGTTGTATAATAGTAGAGGAACCTAACTGTTGTTTTTTTTGTTTTTCTGGTTGTTCTTCACGTTGTATAATAGTATAGAAACCTTACTGTTGTTTTTTATATTTTACTGGTTATTCTTCATGTTGTATAATAATAGATGAACCTAATTGTTTTTTTTATGTTTTTCTGGTTGCTCTTGACGTTGTATAATAGTATAGAAAACTAACTGTTGTTTTTATGTTTTACTGGTTCTTTTTCAAGTT
>NW_013678783.1:8158-9015 GCF_000517525.1 Limulus polyphemus | reverse complement strand
CTTCGGCTATTAGTGATTTCTTCTTCAGATTTGGTATGCCATATGAACTGCATTCAGATCAAGGTCGTAACTTTGAATCAGCTGTGTTCCAAGAATGCTGCAAGTTGTTTGGCATCTGAAAGACCAGGACAAAGCCACTTCACCCACAGTCTGATGGGATGGTAGAAAAGTACAAGTGGACAGTGGGACAGGAATTGGCAAAGTTTTGTAATTGCCACCAAGATGACTGGAATGTCTTACTCCCTCCACTGTTGATGGCCTATAGGACAGCAGAGCATGAAACCACTGGATACCCTCAAGCAAAGTTGATGTTTGGTCGGGAACTTCGATTGCCAGTGGACCTGATTACAGGACGCCCACGTTATGAAGAGTTGCTTGAAAATGTGTCAGAGTTCGTGAAAGTGTTATCTGAAAGGGTGGATGATATTCACCATCAAGTGCGTTCAAACTTGAAAACGTCTGCTGATTCGATGAAGTTAACTTATGATAAGAGATCTACTGAAGTCAGCTTTGTACCAGGAGACAAGGTATGGTTGTATAATCCCAGGAAGACCAAAGGGAAGTCTCCTAAGTTGTCTTCTCCATGGGAAGGCCCATATGTCATAGTTGATCGTCTCTCGGACGTGACTTTCCGGATAAAATGTGGTTGGCGAGGTAAGCCAAAAGTGGTGCATGCCAACAGGCTTTGGCGTTGTCACAGTCCAGGACATTTCAGTTGGGATAAAGTGAACAACAGAACAAATGACGCTGCTGAAGACGTGTCACCTGAAAAAGCCAATATTGAAGAAGAAACTCTACTTAGTTTGAGAAAAGAAACGGTGAAGCTCTTGATGAATTTACTACCACTGATGTGACTA
>NW_013678783.1:1582-8135 GCF_000517525.1 Limulus polyphemus | reverse complement strand
ATTGCGTCAGCGAGGTCACGTGACTAGTATCACGCCACGTCCTTCTCGAACCTTCGTGAATTATCGGGAGACTACTAGATTGGGGGTAATCTGGTATATATATAAGATGGTCACAACGTGACGGAACAGTGAGTAACTGAACTGCAGTCAGAGAGTGTGTAATTGAATTTAGTATTGTTGAAGTCGAGCACGTGAGACGTTTGTTATAGCACTACTGTTGAAATTAAATGTATCGTAAGTTGTATTCGGAAAGAATAAACCAGTTTTATTTAAGAAAGAACTTGTGTCGCTAAAGTTTCGACGGAACGAATTTACGGAAAATTAACTAACGAACAGAGACGTAACAATACTTATAAAAAAGTAAACTTTCGGCAACTTTTGGGTTATTCTTTTACCTGAAAGGGCGAGTATGTTTGGTGTGACGGGAATTCAAATCCGCGACCCCCGAGTCAAGCACACAATTTAAGATGAGAAATATTGAAATTTACAGTTTGAAATATTTTTATAATATAATCTTAGGATTAATACATTAGCTTTTAACGTGTTATAACGCACTGTATGATTTCTCATTAGCAAACTTATGATATCTTCAATATCTCTAGGTTATGGCTGAGTTCATAAAAAGGAGAAAACTTACCACAAGATTTGTTTTCGTGGGGTGTATGCTTTCCCACTGTGCACTTGAAAACTCTTGAGTTATTGACCTGAAGCTTCACATATGAGGAAACGGCATTTTCCATGGATCTAACGATTTATTACTAGGAAAAAGTGTCAGGCTCTGGAATATATGGCTGTCCAAAATATATTTTGGATCTAAGAACGTCCTCTCCTAAACACCAGATTTTCACTGATGCTATGAAAGTTTATGGGGGTCTTTCTCTCTGCAACCACAGATACCAGAAGGCAAAATGTCATAATCTGGTGGGCCCAAAGATATGAGTGAGGTTATCCACCTAAAGTTTAACCTGATCACACAAGAAGCAAGGGTGACTGAGGATCGTCATGATAATTTTCCTTGTCTGACAAGTCTGAGACTGGATGGGGCAATCTTTACAGAGTTTCCAAGTATTTGCCAGCCATAGTAGACCAACTCTAGCTTTGGTAAATACCACCCACGACTGGTAGAGAGGGAGAGAGATTAGAGGCATCACTGGTAGACAAGAATTATTTTAATGGAAGGTAAGACAATGGGTATGAACTGGTAAAGATAGTGTGGCAATCCATGAGGCAGTGGTGAACTTCTCTATGATAAGTATTATACTGCTATGGTAACAACAGGTCATAGAGAAGTATTGGTCATATAGAACTAATAGGCAAACTACCTCTTACGACACAATGGTAAGGATCTAACACTCATCTCAGTGTAAGGGTCCCTGCACCAGATCACTCTACCATACTTTCAAATTTAGGTGTCTCATTCTGGTGTTTCCTTAAAGTCCATGGGTGAAAAACTTATGCCAAAACAAGTAGGTGTAAAAAGGGTGAAGAAAATAACAAATTCGATTGTATGGCAAAGGAGGACCTGTGCCATTTCAGACAGGTCACTGCTTGGAATGACAGATGATGCAACGGTTAGCCAGTTAATACTGACTTCATTCTAGCAAATGATGGCAGACCAGATATGACTGAGGAGGCATGTATCTAGGTAATGTATTTCTAGGTAATTTCAACCACAGAATAAAGGCAGTAATTGCTGACAGATTCTAGCGTTGGCATCCTTAGGATGGAGGCACTGTGAAAATTATTAATCATTTTTTGACTGTGCAACAAGTGAACTGCATGGGAAAACCATCCAATTCCAGCCATAAAGGACAAGAATAGTGGACTAGGTCTAGCATATTGATGCAATGTAACATGGTTACAGAGTCAATGCAAAAAATGTATATGTACTATTTTCTATCCAAGAAGCAGGCAGCATTACCTCATATGTTACCTCTGAAGAGGGATAACGTTCTAGTGTTGTAATTATGGGCAGTCAGCTGTCCAGCTTCTTACTGGAATGATAAAAAAAAATGGCAGGCAAAGTGGAGGTAACTGAAAGTGGTAATATTGCCAGTGTTGGTTTAATCATTCTGCATCTGCAAGCAAGTACTCACCTGCTGACACATCTAAGATAGATGGTTGAGAATTATACAAAAAATCTTGATTCAATACAATAGTCAGTGCTCAATGATTTGTTAGTTAAGTATGCCAATGCATTTCTGAGCCCATGTGTCCAACTGGGTTAAACCAAAGGCAGTAGCCATCACAGAGATACGGGAGACGAACATCCAATTCAACAACTACTACACATGCTTTCCTATACCACTAGGGGTATAGCTAGTGCTGAACTTCAGATTTTAAATTACAAAATCATGAAGCCTTCAGAGAATGTGTAGTCACCTTTAGTAGGATGGAAAAGAGTTTAAAAAGTTGTGTTGATTTCAGGTCAGCAAATTAAAATAAGTAACTTACATTAATGTTTTCTTACTCTCACTTTAGAATTGCCACCCAGATACTTCATGATAAGAGCAGACCCAAAATTGCTTTCAGCACTGAGATGGTTTCCATGAATTTCATGTCATGCCATTTAGCCTATGTATGTTCCAGCCACTTTCAAGAGGTTAAGTGGGCTTATGTTTAAGTGGCTACAATGGGAGAAATGCCTGGTCTACGGTGATGATTTCTTGGCTTTTGGCAGCATGTTCAGGTTAGCTGCCATGAATCTGTGTGCAGTACTACAGTGAATAAGAATAGCAAGTTTAATGTTGAAATAAGGTTAATTTGTGTCTATGTACATGTAAGTGGAATTCTTTTATCCCTACTGACCCCGAGTTTATAGTTTTCTTGGATTCACATCATATTACTGACACTTCATGGATAATTACACCAAAACTGCTGCACAATTATTTGCCCTCACTAAAGCTGATATACATGTTAGATAGACTAAGGAGAGTGAGTAAGTAGTCCTGCCCCTAAATCATACTTTAATGGAAGTTCACATGCTGTTGTATTTACTACAGGACTCCAAGTTTTTATTGGATACTGATGCCAGGGGTAGTGGAATTGGAGCAGTGTTATCGCAGTTACAAGATAATCTGAACATACTCGCCCTTTCAACCATGGGGGTGTTGTAATGTGAAGATCAATCCCAATATTCATTGGCAAAAAGAATGGCCCAAGAGTTGGTGGTGGGTGGTGTTGACTAGTGACCTTCCCTGTAGTCTATCACTGCTAAATTAGAGATGGTTAATGTAGATAACCCTCATGTAGTTTGGTGCGAAAATCAAAACAAACCAATAAAGGATGAAATATCTATTACTTTATGTGAGTAGTACCCTCATGGCTAATAATCTGAATAATGATAGTGCAGGACAAAAAAGAACTACTTGTGGTTATAGTATTCAAGAAAAATTGCTGACACTACCCTTATAGCAGAAAGTTCACCCTTAAAGTGGGCCATACATCACTGAAGTGGCTTTTAAAAATCCAGAAAGGATGTAGCATGATGGATCACAACATTGTAAGAGTATGATGAGCCTACAACAATGAAATGTTGATAGACTCTCTCGCCATATGGCGAGGCCCTGTCCATACATTGAATACCCAGATCCTGAACATCAAACAATAGTTAAAGCTGCCATAGCAATGTCAAACCACATGGTACAAGACTTCATTGTTGACTGGATAACAAGATTAAAGCTCCAGAAGCTCCAGGAATAACAACTGAAGAACCCAGAACAAGATAGTTGCTTCTTGTTGTATAACAACATGAAGTGTGGCCAGTGTAAATTAATGAATTTAGCACAGACACGCATGACCTATGACATTTCTACCAGCAGTTACAGGTTTTAGAATGAATGCTCTTTGAGCCATCAAATTCTTCAAAATTTACTAAATGTAGGTACTGGAGGCCACAAGAGTGTTACATGTACTTATGCTAACATATGACATTGGTTTTGAGGGGCATTTCAGTCGAAGCATTAAGTGTTGATGTTGGCAATGCACAGAATGTACTGATCTAGCTATGCGAGATGAGTTAAATGGGGAAGTACCTGTATACGAGGTGCCAGATAGCTCTAGCATTCTGTTCCAAAGGGAATTCTGTGGCAGGTAACTTTAACCTACTCTTCTGGCTAAGTTTTTAACCAGTCAAAATTCGACTGACCTTATATTTCGGTCATAATATTAAGTTCAATTTTTTTGTCACTCATGGCAGCTCCCTTGTGGTAATATGCTCAGATCCAGGTGTTGTGGTAGCTGCAAATAAATGGTATGTTCAGCCAATTTGCTTCACTTGAAGCTTGTAGAGGGTGGTACCCCCCTCCCCCTTCATGGTGCTCATGCAATTGACAACAAGTTTATTTCAGAAATAGGTTAATTAAAAAAGCTACAACAAGACCCTCTAACTATTTAAGCGAGGAAAATTGACATAAAAGAACCAAAATAAAAGCGACATTCGGATAATATAGCTGCAGATGAAGCGTCTGGAACAGACAACAGTTACAATTATAATGAAAACTCTTGAGACACCTTCAACCCTCCATGTCATGGATTATGGAAGAAAAGTCTGTCAAGCAATTCATTAAAGAACCATCATGAAGCATAATAAAATTGTTAAAATTAATACGATTTAACAGTAATTCACTGTTTGGGGAGGTTTAGTCTGTAAAATAACTTCATATTGCTTTATTTGTATTTCCATAAATTTTATGAAAAGTTTTAAAATTTTAACTGTGAGGCGTAATCCTTTTGGCATTTAGATTAGTAAACATTGATTAAAAATTCAAAATGATACGCCTAAGCCTAAAACTTTCATTATAATGTGAGAAAAATTTGAGTAAAAAGTAATTCAAGCGTTCAAAGTGAATCAGAAGCACTCAAGAATCAAAGACTCATAATTACTCAGAATATATTTTCCTATAAAAAAGCTAGTAGTAGTATTAATGTACACCCAAGTCCAGACAAAAGTTGGCGATAATCTCAAACTCAACATTTCTTACGAGTTACAGTTACACAAATGTCTGAAGAGTCAACCTTTAGCCACATACGATCTGAACTTACCGTTACAGCTGAAATACCTCCCAAGTATACGACACTATAGTAGCGTTAAAAGTTTTCAAGCTTTATATAGGAAAACTGTACTAATGATATTACGAAAATATACAAAATAAAAAAATCAACTATCGAAGATAACCACAGATTTAAAGTATACGAAATAAGTGCAGGAAATGATGTATTATTACGCTTCGCACTGTGCACACCGCGTTGTGTTGATAATCAAATACTATACGAATCACGTAGAAATTTACACTTATCTATTATAAATATTTATTTTAATTTGAATATTCCTTTTATTATAGTTATATTGAAGTCATAGCAAAATGTTTTAGAAAATATAACAGGTATGAATAAAGTATATTTAAAACATTTGTTTCCGCTAAAATTTAAATAGATAATAAATAATAAATGTACAAATCAATAGCATTTTGTATTATTTACTTCTTTCTCTTGTGTTGAAATATATGCTATTTCTGAGATTCCCGGTTTGTTTGTTTTGAATTTCGCGCAAAGCTACACGAGGACTACCAGCGCTAAGCGTCCCAAATTTAGCAGTGAAAGACTAGAGGGAAGGCAGCTAGTCATCAACCCCCCCCCCCCCACCGCCGCCAACTCTTGGGCTACTCTTTTACCAACGAATAGTAGGACTCACCGTAACATTATAATACTCCACGCCTGAAAGGGCGAGCATGTTTGGTGGGACGGGAATTCGAACCCGCGACCTTCAGATTGCGAGTCGAGCGCCCTAACCATTGCCGGTAAGACAGTTGCCGGCGGACAACTGCCAGTCAAAATATCTGATGTAAGAAAAACACGTAGGTTCAATAAATCTTGATGGAAATGAATAAAAACCCTATAATCCGAGCGCTTTCTTTTCGAAAGCGCTCGGGTTATAGGATTTTTATTCATTTCAGTCAAGGATTTTCTAGATTTTAAATCAAAAGGCTGTTTACAATTTTCGGTTTCATTTGATAACTATTTGATAATTAAATTGCTAATAGCCAATGTTATATAATCACAATAACAGCACATAACCTGTAAAATTAAAATTTTAAAGAATATATGTAAATTTTAGAACTTATTTGTAATATTGTTTTGTTTTGTTTTATTTGATCAAAATTAGTTTGGTGCCCATTGCCTATCTAATCAAAAGTTAACTTATCCTATACTAGCAATTGTCCTGCTCCCGCTATTTCTGGGTATGGTGCTTCCGTCTATGGTAATTAAAGCTACTAATCTACAAATAGATCGTCCGCCCATTCGGATCCCTCAGTGGCACAGCGGTATGTCTGCGGACTGTTACGTATTAGAATTTCAAATGGTCTGTAACCGAGCTAAATGATACTTGAGATTTAGTAGTTAAATTGTACTTTGGGTTTAGCACTTAAGTAAAAGCCAACATATAGTCAGTTTATGATATTTGCCAAAAAGATTGATACACACAGTTTTCTTTTTTTTTAAACTACAAATACGTTTTAATATATACACAACAATACAATTTACAATAACAGTT
>NW_013678783.1:0-1162 GCF_000517525.1 Limulus polyphemus | reverse complement strand
GAACTCCTTCGATATCTTATCGAGGGTTCACGAAGAGCGAGTTAATTACGAGTTGACGTAGGTATAATTCACTTCACAGAGAGCTAGCTAGCTTTTTTCTTCGCTATTCACCAGCTACACACGCCGATTACAGGTCGAGTTTCTTTTACAGCTGAAGTTATATAATATATTCGTAAAGGTATAAACGTCCGATGAGAGTACACTGAAGTTAAATGGTTTGTAATGTTCAAACTTTGTAAAGGTTCCTGGTCAATTATCTAAAGTTTTCCGATTGATAAGCGTTATAACAATCACAGTTATAGTTTACGAAACTTTTTAGAACAATGACTATAGAAAACTAATAAAAGATACTCTACTTTTTTCGTGCGTCGTGTTCGTTATATTTATAAGCATGTGGAGAGTTTCTAGAAAATTCAAATTATGTAACAATATAAACCTTCATCAAGCGTTTACGTACACACATATATATTGTTGATTCTTACTTTTCAGAATCTTCTACAACTTTGGAGAATAGGCAGGAGTTTTGCAATACATATTTAACACTATAAGCTATACAAGTTTTTAAATATAAGCTTAATCTAAACAAACGTTGATATTAAAATAAATATATAATATAAATTCGTCACAGGATTTACAACGCTGGAAACTGGGTTTCAATACTCGTGGCGAGTAGATCATAGATAACCCTTTTTTTCGCTTTCTGCTTAACTACAAACAAATAAACCACCCATCTGAAGGGTCAGCAGTAAGTTTATATACTTATAATACTAAAATCCGGGGTTCTATTCCACACGGTGGACAGAGCGCAGGTAGCCCATTGCACTAAAATAACGTAAACAGATCAGCAGTTCAGAATTTTGGTCCTTGATCCTACTTTACGTGGTCCGTATTTATTGTATGCTGGTTATGTCTCTGGTTTTCGTTTTTTTTTTTTTTTTTTTTTGTATTGTCTTGATATAAAATGTATTTATTTATTTCCAGGACGTTAGAGACTATCAAATGGTGTTGCAATATCAGTAATGAAACATGATTTGTTGTAGTTGTTTTGCACGATTAAAAGATTCCATATACTTCATGTATTTATTCTTAATATTGTTACGTCTCTGTTCGTTAGTTAATTTTCCGTAAATTCATTCTGACGAAACTTTAGCGACACAAGTCC
>NW_013678782.1:3829-9076 GCF_000517525.1 Limulus polyphemus | reverse complement strand
CTAAAAGCAAGTGTTTTCGGCCAGCTTGGGAGAAGGTGTTTTGCTTAAGCCCTGTAACAAAGAACTATTGGGCACAATGGGACCAGTTGAAGCTTGAAGATGGTATTCTTCTCTGGAGATGGGAAACTGCAGATGGGAAAATGACGACCTGGCAAACAGTTCTACCGAGAAAGTTACGGGAAGTTGTGCTGCTTGCTGGTCTTCCATACAGAGACTCTCACGCCAACCAAACAAGCCAAACCCGTCCCTATTAATGATTGTAATGATGTTAATGATGTACCACAAAGACAAGAAGAACAGACGAGAGAGTGGTGGGAATAAACATGGAAACATGCTAGCGATACCTTTGCAATAGTAGCAACTAGACGATGAACTTATTATTGGTACGAAACACTATTACAGAAAAATACAAAAGAAAAGTAAATTGGTTGTATATACTGTACTAATAATCTGTATGTGGGCTCCTTGCTTTACACAGAGAATTACACCTTGTTTTCATGCTGCCATACATTTTCCCAACACACAGTTATTGAATGTTTTTCAACTGGCCTGTATTACTTCCTACGTTTTTTGGCCATCTCTCGACTTTATCGATTTTTACACAAACCCATGCAGACTGGAATATTCATACCGGAGTAATGTTCATGCCGAGTCATGACTGTGAGTGTTTTACCTGCTTTCTTCCCCTCGAAATATCGTTTCAACACATTTTTTGTATGCTTGAGATCATTGTCTTGGTAACAGATAGATATCTGAGAAAATAGCAAGATGGATCAGGATGTCATCAGTTTTCTGTAGACTACTAACACCGTTGGCTAAGATGCAGCCCCAAATCTGCACCCCCCACTATGTTTCAGTATCGATCTTGTACATTAACAGTGCTATCGTTCTTCTCTCCACAAGATGAATAGCTGATTGACTCATTTCAACCTGTTGGCTTTATTAGTTCTTCTCGGTAGCGGTTTTAAAGTAGCTACAAGTCCATTTAAATCACCTCGTGCTAATGTGTATGGTTTTCCAAGTAAGATTCATACCCTACTTAAAAGAAGGTCATTGACAAAATCTGTATTTGTTCGACAACTATCAGAACATATGCTAAGAAACTTAACATTACTTTTAGAAAGTTTCGATTTTCCATTTTGGCCAGTTATATAATTCACAGTTCTAGTCTTGCTGCAATTTTTGGTATGTAATATTCTTGTTCAGCCCAAATTTTGATTTCCATACATCGCTTATGTGGTATTTCAATTTTTTTTTTAATATGACAGGATGTACCTGACTACTGCTAATACTACTGGCCATAGTATGAATACATATACATTTATAGGTTTATAATACTGTGCTGTCCCGGCTCCAGCTTCTCTTAACGGGGAGGGTTAGACATATAATGGGACCAAATCTAAAATATGTCTAAAGTTCGATTAATGTAAGACAGTAGCTTGGAGGGGGAGGGGAGTTTAGTTTATAGCTACACGAGGGCTATCTACACTAGCCGTCCCTAATTTAGCAGTGAAAGACTAGAGGGAAGGCAGCTAATCATCACCACCCACCGCCACATTATAACACCCCCCCCCCCATGGCTGAAAGGGCGAGCATGTTTGATGAGACGGGGATTCGAACCAGCGACCCTCAGGTTGCGAGTCAAGCCCCCTAACCACCTGGCCATGCCAGGCCATTGGGGGAAAAGATATTTCAGAGAACCTGATCATCTGGTCCGCTCATTTAGCGCCGGCTCTGCTAGTGTGACAATTTTTTAATAGTTGGTTTACACCCAATCACAGAGAAATCTATTAGCTCGTGATTGTAGTCTGGTTCCGTTGATTTTCACACGCTAAAGGGATTGCGTTCTCGTAGCATTTGTCTTTTGTATTAATATTTTCTCATCGTATCTAAAATTACTTCCAATGTTTTCTGTACAGTGTAGTAGGAAGCGGGGGGATCCGAGCCCCCCAATTTTCAATCTGTCCCAATAAAAATGCATCACAACTTGGAAAATTACTGTCAAAAAAGCAAGAGAATGCATAAAATTTAATCTAAAACCGAAGAGCTTCTAGAGCCCTAAGGAACCACCGGATCTCAGCCGTAATGGGTGTGTCTGTGGCACATGTTACCTCACTACAGGGCCCGGCATAGCCAGGTGGTTAGGGTGCTCGACTCGTAATCTGCAAGTCGCGGGTTCGAGTTCCCGTCCCACCAAACATGCTCGCCCTTTCAGCCGTGGGGGCGTTATAAGTGACGGTCAATCTCACTATTCATTGGTAAAAGAGTAGCACAAGAGTTAGCGGTAGGTGGTAATGACTAGCTGCATTCCCTCTAGTCTTACACTCTTAAATTAGGGACGGGTAGCGCAGATAGCCCTCGTGTAGCTTTGCGCGAAATTCATAACAAACAAACAAACTCTCACTTCGGCCGGTTAAATAAACTTAGGTCCCCCACACTTTTCATTTGCCTCCTACATCTCTGCTATACGTATTTAATATTGTTATTATAACGAAGTATATCAGATTCATACTACTGTTATTAATCACAAAGCGACTCTTCCTAATTTTTTGTGAAAGTGATAACGCACTTCAATCACCAAATGTTAAATTCCCTGTTTTTCTCTCTTCTGTAAATAGATAGTTTTAAAAAACAACAACATTCAACTGAATTATTTGTATTATGTGATTATGTATTATGTACTCTGTGATTCTCGCTAATTTAAAATATATGCTAGCATTAGTTTCTTTAAAAAAATACTTTTTATTACTACATAAATAGATTGTTCTTTAACTAGAAACAAAACTGAATATACACTATCATTCCAACAGTAGGTATTTGGAGTTTTCTATGACTCTGTATCTAAACAAATTTTGCTGATTTCCAGTATTTATTTTTGATGTCGAAGTTTTGAGTCAATGTATTCTCTCTTTGGTTTTTTTTTTTTTTTTCATTATTTCTAACTAGTTACTTTTTAAATTTTCAATGTAGAAACTCATACAAAAAGTTGTGTGAATATTTAGCATCATCATAATTACACGACAAACGTTTATTGTCCTTTAAACTTTTCATCTAGAACAGTTCACCCCGTATATTGCTTTCATGGAAGTACTGTGGATATGTATCATCTGTATTTCGACAGATATAGATTTAGCGTATGACGAATGCTATATAATAATTAGGTTTTGCTATTATGCGTATAGTATCATTAGTTCTCACTAGAGGACGCTATTTCCTCACATTGGAAAGAAGAGTATATGTGTTTCAGATTTACGATTTACTGTTTATTTCTTTCACTGTCAGCCAGGCTTGTAAAAAGAACAAAAACTATAAATTTGCATTCACAGCTTCTAAAACAACCCTGCTGGGAGATGCAATTAAAATCATGAAAGAAATACACCTACCTCTTATTATATATACATAATAATGTGTTATGACTTAAATGTTTAATTCAAATTTAGATAATTAAAAAAAAAGTGATTTAATCTCAATAAAATAGGCATAGGTTTTAACCTATCAGTAACAGTTAAGAAGCTAGGATGATTTAGACAAAAGTTGATTTAAAAAATGAAGTATAATGAGTAGTTTAAATTATAACCTTCGTGAAGAGAAAAAAATGTCAAAAACGTGTCTTTAATATACGTATACATCCTTATCAATAAGCACTCCTTAACGCTTTAGTTTTTATCAGAAAGGTACTTTTCTGTTATCAACTTTTTACCGATACTATAATTTTCAAACGAAAATGTTCAAGAAAAATGAATTGTTTGCAACTTCAGAACATGATTTTCCTGAAAACAAGGGTAATTTCAAGTGTATAGAAACGAAATGAGAATAGCGTGAACAAACTACATGATCTAATAACTCTTGATAAAAGAGTTAGCACAAAGGATCACATATAAAGTGTAATAAACATCAAATAAGACCCAAAACTAGAGCGCTTTCGTCTTCTTCAGGAGAACAAAGAAGAAGAACAGTCAACTATTCGAAAGCGCTCGAGTTTTGGGTCTTATTTTAAGTGATCTAATAACTGATGTTTACATGCATATAACATTATTCTGTAAATGTTTTAAATCGGCTTAGAAAAGTCTAACAACTCAAGCTTACATACTATAATTGAATATAAAGTCATCACTTATCATGAAATTATACCGTTTTCAGGGAATTCGATCCAAGTGACAAAGCGAAAGACCAAGCCCAGGCTTCGTATAATACAGTGTATATTACATGTATTGTTATTTAAGTTATCTTTTACTCATCATAATAAGCCTATATTTACATATGATTTGGCGAACTTTGATGCTATTACGTTGATGCTATTAATTTATTCTTTTCAAAAACTTAGCAGTCGAGCTGACAAAGGGCGAAATTCCCCTAAACTGGCATAACTCAGTGGCAAATAGCGAATTAATAGTTTGGGCTGAGCATTTAATTTTAGTATCTTTCACAGTTTGCTTGCAGAATAATTCGTAAAAATATATTAGTAGTACCAAGGTTGCATATTCTTCAAATCTTATATAAATATACGTTCGTTACGGTTAGTGAACGGCAACTCAAAACACCATAAATATTAGGCTTACGCACTTATAACATCTCTCTCTAAATGGTTTAAACAGGCTTAGGAAAGTCAAACAATCAATGCTTATAATTCGAACTTAGGTTAGATATCTTAATAGTGGGAGTCTCCTAATGTGGCCGTTTAGCCCACGTGACTATAAAGTGCTGTTCAGTTTGAAACTTCTAACATTATAGTATTACTCTCTGAATGGTCATTACCGACTTAGAAAAGTCAAACAAACACAGCAGAAATTAATGCTATTGTTCTCTAATATTTCGAGGCGGGTCTTTCTGTTTTGCTTGAATTAGTTTGAAACACAGAAAATCAAGACTTACTTATAACGTGGTACGAGGATTTTTTTCTCTGGCTATTCTTGGCAATTCGAAACATCAGAAACGCTCATAGATTTGATATAGATGTCATTTTTAGCTTATTTTTCTTGCACAATGAGAGGTATTAGTCATTAGTTTTCTGTAGCATATCTATTAGTATTAGAGCTGCGTATCACATCGTAGTATTAGTAGTCGATACGATGCGTATCTAGATACAAAAGTTTTACCAACGGTTTATTACAAAATTTGACAGTCTTGTCAGTAACTTATTATCTATACTACTAACATTGTCTTATTTAAATACTTCACACTTTACAGTGATTTTTTCAGATTCTCAAGTTCGATCAACTAAATGGCAGCTGACAAGAGACGTAAAAC
>NW_013678782.1:0-3326 GCF_000517525.1 Limulus polyphemus | reverse complement strand
GACAACATGTAGTACTCAATACTTATCTTCCTTTATTGAATTATTAATTTTTAGCGAAAACACTTTATTAGAAATTCTGATTTTTTATTTCAAAAGGCTTATAATCTTTACTTGAAAGCTTGCCATATTTCGTGAAGATACATAAATCGTATCGTATTGGACGATGTATCGATACAGTCGTATCACGTCTTCACGATACCGTACTCGTATCGCTGTATCGCCACACCTTTAATATCTATGATAAAGAGATAGATGTCATTGAAGGCCTAAATGGTTCATCACATACCAACAAAATTATGTTGGTTGAAAATGTTTTAATGGCTGTAGGTAATCACTAACGTTGATTGTACGTTTTATTTATTTATAATCACCGTTTTTAGTGTACGAAAGAAGTGGAATCCAATTGGTCAGTTCCGTTTGTTTGTTTATTTTAGAGCAAAGCCACATTGGGCTATCAGCTGTATCCACCGAGAGGAAACGAACGTCAGAATTTTAACGTAGACTTACCGGGGGATGTTTATTCACCTGTTAATATTGTTATTGAAATGCTTTTTGGAAAAAGTAAGATTTTTTGAAGCTGTTTCGATATTTGATTTGCCAAGCGATCGGTTTATCGGATTGCTGACCATACAGCACGAACGAGATAGAGCCGAATTCACTGCACTTTCAGCTGTGGGCACTGTACAAAAGTGACAGTCAATTTTGTTATTCAGTTCAAAAAGCCAACTAATGCTCTTGTGGCGGCAGGTGCAGCTGGTTAGATATTTTAATACTGGGAGTCTCCTAATGTGGCGCTTAGCCCACGTGACTATAAAGTGCTGTTCAGTTTGAAACTTCTAACACTATTTCCTTTTCCTTAACATCTATCCATACCTACCGTTATAGTACGACTGCGTTAGAGGATTCTTTTAATTCTTGATATTATTATTGGCTTGTGGTACTTGAATGTTGTTTAATATTTTATATCTTTTACAGGCCCGTACGCACGCAGAATGTTTAAAAAATTTTTTTTTCTAACTTGTGAGATCAAAATCAACACATATTGTGAGAAGTACAATTAGCATGCTTTGTAAACAAAAAAATAGGTGCTATGAGATTAAATCTGGAAGCAATTCTGCAAGAAATATAACTTAGGCAACTGCATGGTTATTCACACAAAATCCACAAACATCCAATAAATGAAAAGTCAATAAATCATCATTCTGTTATAACACTGCATAAATATATACGTTTTATTATAGTAAAGTACTGTAATATCTACATGAAGAGTAGTTGTTTTAATTGTCAAAATATATTACTAACTTAAACAACTCTGTACAACATTAGTATATTAGCTATTTCAGTCATTGACTATCGTTGAACAAGCCTGTGTGGACTTTGACGAAAAAGAGACAAGTATTTAAAGGTCTGGTGCATACAATTCTGATAACCAACAGTGTAACGAACATTTGTATATACATTTGACTTGTTTTAATTTAATATATTATTTTAAAACAAGTGGACTGTGTTGCTGTTTGTTTATTGTTGAAGTTTATCGCCAAAAAATCCCAAACACCTACTGTAAAGAATCCGGCTTACAAAACCTGACAATAGCAACAGGGCTTCAGACTTCTAATTACAAGGTGTCAACAGAAGCCATTGCATGCGACTATTTTAAGCCATAAAATGCTAATGCTTCATCAGAAGAATGTAGATTATGTATAAAACGTTAAGTACCATAAGCTTGTTTGTTTGTTTGTAATTAAGCACAAAGCTACACAATGGGCTATCTGAGCTCTGCCCACCACGGGTATCGAAACCCGGATTCTAGCGTTGTAAGTCCGCAGACATACCGCTGTATAAGCATAATTCTTTTTTACATCACAAAAATAGTGGGTTCGGCAATATATTTAGATAAATGCGATGATTTTTTTTTATAAAGTTTAAGGTAAAAATATTCAGTTTAAGAGAACAGTTTTGGAATTACTTTTTTCATTAAGTTTTAAAGGTAAGATTAAAACGTGCTAATATATAATTTTTTTCACTGTAGCTTATTGTCACTTTTGAAACTATGGGGTGAAATTTGTAGTGAGTAAAAGTAGTACTAATAAAATGTTTAGCTTCATACAAAATATTATACGTTAGAATAGTTCTTTTTTTTTTGTACCAAAAATACAAGAATCTATCTATTGTCCAAAAGTAATATACATGCAAATTAGCTCAAAATTTTATAAAACAGCACAGAGATTTCAATAGTACAAGCTAACTAAAATGTTTAATTACTTTCAAAATATCAACTTCAAAATGTAAACGGTTCCTAATCTGTACAAAAAACTATCATTAGACAAAAGCCAAATCATTAGGAATTGCTTTATATACGTATTTATTTACAACTATCAATCCGTGTATAACGTATTGTCCAGTTATAAGTCTTTTTTATCGGAACAAAAGAAACATATTATTCACTAATAGTTCAAATTTTACGTTTCATATTAGTAAACAATCAATTGGGTAAAGCTCTTGAGATTCAAAAGATGATTATTCTACCATGTATTCTACAGCTGTGACAACACAAAATATGATTATCTTACCACGTATTCTAATGCTGTGACAACACAAAAGATGATTATTCTACCATGTATTCTACAGCTGTGACAACACAAAATATGATTATCTTACCACGTATTCTACAGCTGTGACAACACAAAATATGATTATAGGATAATCATCTTTTATGTTGTCACAGCTATAGATTACATAGTAGGATAATCATCTTTTGTGTTGTCACAGCTGTAGAATGCAAGGTAGGATAATCATCTTTTGCATTGTCACAGCTGTAGAATACATAGTAGATATGATTATCTTACCACGTATTCTACAGCTGTGACAACACAAAATAGGATTATCTTACCACGTATAATAAAGCTGTGACAACACAAAAGATGTTTATCTTATCACGTATAATAAAGCTGTGACAACACAAAATAGGATTATCTTACCACGTATTCTACAGCTGTGACAACAGAAAATATGATTATCCTACTATGTATTCTACAGCTGTGACAACAAAAAATATGTTTATCTTATCACGTATAATAAAGCTGTGACAACACAAAATATGATTATCCTACCATATACTCTACAGCTGTGACAACACAAAATATGTTTATCCTACTATGTATTCTACAGCTGTGACAATACAAAAGATGTTTATCTTATTACGTATAATAAAGCTGTGACAACACAAAATATGATTATCTTATCACGTATAATAAAGCTGTGACAACACAAAATATGATTATCTTATCACGTATAATAAAGCTGTGACAACACAAAAGATGATTATC
>NW_013678781.1:6766-9520 GCF_000517525.1 Limulus polyphemus | reverse complement strand
AACGACACGAACATACACCACTGTATATATACACAACGACACAAACATACATCACTGTATATATACACAACGACACAAACATACATCACTGTATATATACACAACGACACTAACATAAATCATTGCATATATACACAACGATACCAACTTACATCACTCCATATTTACACACAGATACTAAATACATTACTACATATATATATATACAGCGACACAAACATACATTACTGTGTATATATACACAACGACCCAAACATACATCACTGAATATATATACACAACGACACAAACATACATTACTGTGTATATATACACAACGACACAAACATACATCACTGTATATATACACAACGATACAAACATACATCACTGTATAGATACACAACGACCCAAACATACATCACTGTATATATACACAACGACCCAAACATACATCACTGAATATATACACAACGACCCAAACATACATCACTGTATATATACACAACGACACAAACATACATTATTGTATATATACACAACGACACAAACATACATCACTGTATATATACACAACGACACAAACATACATCACTGAATATATACACAACGACACAAACATACATCACTCCATATATATATATATATACACAACGACCCAAACATGCATCACTGTATATATACACAACGACCCAAACATACATCACTGTATATATACACAACGACACAAACATACATCATTGTATATATACACAACGACACAAACATACATTACTGTGTATATATACACAACGACACAAACATGCATCACTGAATATATACACAACGACACAAACATACATCACTCCATATATATATATTCAACGACACAAACATACATCACTCCATATATATATATACAACGATACCAATATATATATATATATATATAACAACACAAACATACATCACTCCATATATATATGTATATACAACAATACCAATATATATATATATACAACAACACAAACATACATCACTCCATATATATATGTATATACAACAATACCAATATATATATATATACAAATCAGATGACTTAGAGTAAATAATCAGTAGTGATAAGCATTGATTATTTTATTGTTTAGGTTTAAAACACAGCTATTGGTAATGTGATAAACATCCTGTGTGATAAATAATTCTTTGTTTTATCGTTTATGTTTTAAACCTAACAATCTTACAAACACAGCTATTGGTAATGTGATAAACATCCTGTGTGATAAATAATTCTTTGTTTTATCGTTATTCTTTTAAACCTAACAATCTTACAAACACAGCTATTGGTAATGTGATAAACATCCTGTGTGATACATAATTGAATGTTTCATTGTTTATGTTTTAGACCTAACAACCTTACAACCACAGCTATTAGTAATGTGATAAACATCGTGTGTGATAAATAATTCGTTGTTTTATTGTTTATGTTTTAGATCTAACAACCTTACAACCACAGCTATTAGTAATGTGATAAACATCGTGTGTGATAAATAATTCGTTGTTTTATTGTTTATGTTTTAGATCTAACAACCTTACAACCACAGCTATTGGTAATGTGATAAACACCCTGTGTGATAAATAATTCATTGTTTTATTGTTTATGTTTTAAAACTAACAACCTAACAAACACAGCTATTGGTAATGTGATAAACATCCTGTGTGATAAATAATTCGTTGTTTTATTGTTTATGTTTTAGATCTAACAATCTTACAACCACAGCTATTGGTAATGTGATAAACATATGAGTGATACAAACATTCATTGTTTATGTTTTAGACCTAACAACCTTACAACCACAGCTATTGGTAATGTGATAAACATCGTGTGTGATAACGAATTGAATGTTTCATTGTTTATGTTTTAAAACTAACAACCTAACAAACACAGCTATTGGTAATGTGATAAACACCCTGTGTGATAAAGAATTGAATGTTTCATTGTTTATGTTTTAGACCTAACAACCTTACAACCACAGCTATTGGTAATGTGATAAACATCGTGTGTGATAAATAATTCAGTGTTTTATTTTTATGTTTTCTCAGAACTCTTAGTTTTAAAATGTTCTATTACAGGCTTGCACGTTTTGTTAGGACTGTTAGTTTCATATATAGTTGTCAACTTATTTTAAGACTGTTAGTTAGTAGGCTATTAGGTTTTTAATGTTCTGTTATAGGTTTTTGTGTTATCTCGAGACTATTGGGTTTTATATGTTCTGTTATAGGTTTTTGTGTTATCTCAGAACTATTAGTTATAGGTTTTCACGTTTTGTTAGGTCCGTTAGGCTACAAATGTCGTGTGACAGGAACTGATTGAAAGAAAAATCACATGTTGTGACGTCACAAAATGTTTCTGGGTCGAGAATTCGATGCACGTGATGACTAGAATCAACATCTTGATACTGTTAAACTAAACTCAGATGGAAAAACATGCATAACCGACTGTTAATGGCAGATATTTCATATCTATTTACAATAATAATAACATGCGCGGATACTGAATTTCTTGTAGAGCGGGGTTCAGCCTGTGAAATGGAAACATATAAAAACTATAAAAACAAATAACTTTACAATTAGTGGACAAACTGTAAAATAAACGATCATTGAAAAATAAAGAAACAAGGACATTCCATTACTCCTTAGATATATATAAAAGTTAAATTCAGTTGGAAAATTAATAAGCAATGAAATGTATATTGAATTGTATTGAAGGAGTGTCAGTAAAAGTCCTTATGTATATTG
>NW_013678781.1:0-5821 GCF_000517525.1 Limulus polyphemus | reverse complement strand
TCATACAAAACTTCTACCAATGTAGTTACAAATATATTGTTGTTAAATAACTGTTCAATCACATTAAGTACCGTTCGTAAAGGTACCTGATTGTAAATTTCTAAATGGACAAAGAGCGAAAAGAGACAGATATTAGGACAAAAGAAAATTTTTCATGGACAGGCACTTTCAGAATTGACAAATTGTACATTAATGGACCAACGAAGAAAATCATGTTCAGGCATTTTTGAGGAATCTGTCTATCCAAATTGACAGTTGACAACCCCGAGTTCGTCACAGATGCATTCAGCATTGTAAGAGTTTCCGGTTTCCCGCCAATCAAAAAATGTGTTTATAAGTATAAGAGCACATGACGAACGTTAAAGATTTTCCTGAAACCTTTGTGAAATGGGGATTATAATTTTTTACTAACTGTAAAAATTAATGTCACTACTTTAGGTGTAGGATTTTCTCGAAAAGGAAGAATAAGATAGCGAAATTTATGTAATGAGTTGTTTTTAATAATGATTGTTTTCCCATATTTTAGAAAAATTGTGAAAAAATTATGTTGCATATTGAGGGCACTTCAAATCGAAAGGGTGGGGTTCGAACCCCCACTCCTGTAATATATTTATATATATGTGTGAGTGTGTAAGCCAAACTTCTGTTGTTATATGTTATAACGCAATAAACATGGTTCATCTTCTGTTGTTATGGGATAATAAACATGGTTCATCTTCTGTTATAATCAGATAATAAACATGGTTCATCTTCTGTAGTTATGAGACAATAAACATGGTTCACCTTCAGTTGTTATGAGATAATAAACATGGTTCATCTTCTGTAGTTATGAGATAATAAACATGGTTCAACTTCTGTTATAATGAGATAATAAACATGGTTCATCTTCTGTAGTTATGAGATAATAAACATGGTTCATATTCTGTTATAATGAGATAATAAACATGGTTCAACTTCTGTTATAATGAGATAATAAACATGGTTCATCTTCTGTTATAATGAGATAATAAACATGGTTCAACTTCTGTTGTCATGCTCAATGATGTATTACCATGTGTTTGATCAATAATGCATTACCACGTGTTTGATCAATAATGTATTACCATGTGTTTGATTAATAACGTATTACCATGTGTTTGATTAATAACGTATTACCACGTGTTTGATTAATAATGTATTACTATGTGTTTGATCAATAATGTATTACCATGTGTTTGATTAATAATGTGTTACCATGTGTTTGATCAATAATGTATTACCACGTGTTTGATCAATAATGTATTACCATGTGTTTGATCAATAATGTATTACCATATGTTTGATTAATAATGTATTACCATATGTTTGATTAATAACGTATTACCATGTGTTTGCTTATTGATGTATTACCAATATAGGAATGAGCAGAAAAAGCGATAAACATTTTTATTATATTCATAGATACTGTTTGAAGAAAGAGTGACAGTCATTTGGTGTATTACAACAACATAAGGTATATAGACAGTGAACAAACAAAATCGAATAAAAATGCAACAACAATTCTTGTTCTAATTATCGTTGTTAGTAGTGAAGAACAAGTTCTTGTGGTATACGAACAGTGTGATATATAGGAAGTGTAGTTTAAAATTTATAAATATACTTTTAAAAATACGAAATTGAAACTTTTATGTTGTTCAGATTTGATCTATAAATTATGTTTAATGCCAAGTTGATTGATAATAATGTAGTTTAATTAAATTTTGAATGTAATTATAAAAGGTCGTGACATACGCACTTTGACCTATTTGTAACGAAAAGGTTAAGTACAAGGACAAGTCATTTAGCTACTAGCAGGTAAACCTGTCACTTTATACAGTAAAATATAGTTCACTAATGCATTACATACATTGATATGGCTTTGGAAGGGGTCAGATGTACTAGCCACGACCCTCGTGTAGTAATAAACATAGTATTTTACCGCACTACAATATCAACAGAAGGAGGAAGATGGCTTCAGATTATAACCTAAAATTACAATAATTTTTATAATGTGGCTTAAGATTATAACCTAAAATTACAATTATTTATTATAATGTGGCTTCAAAATTATTTTATTCAATTTATAATACGAAATACTTCCACACACATATAAAATAGAATGCCCTAAAGTTATATAGTTTATTTAGCTTCCTAAATAACATAGAAATGGCTTAAGAATATTCCCATACCTGGTGAAGCAGAGCCCCAACAGCGAGATTTGAATAAAACGACGTTCAAATATCCATATGTTCCAAACCTTTAGACCCCATAGCTGTCAGTTCTAATACTACTACTACTATTACTACTACAACTACAGGCAAGATTTTCGATTTAAAATCTTCCGAGGAAAACCTCGTAAGACAACCGAGGGTTTTGTGAAACTGTAGTTCCCCTTCGCCCCTCTCGTGGTTGTGATAGGGCAAACATATCGCAATAGTAATTTCGATTTGAAACGTTTGACTTCAGTTTAGGAGCAATCGCAACTGGGGGTACTCAAAAATTTATTTCTCTTCACCTCTCGCATGACAAGAGATTTCTTAAAATAGTTCTATGGAAAAGAATAGTGATAATTTTGAAGAACAGAATGACAAGGAGGTACTGTAGGCAGATGGTGTTACTAAGGTTTTACAAGTGTATTTATCATTATAAGCAGATGCTGTTACTGGCTTTTGGGCAGCGGGGGATTTATAGACCCGATGCCTAGATTTAGATAGGGGGGAACGTCAATAAATCCCACTTTCAGTGTCCATTAAGCGCAACTGATATTGAAGCCAACTGATGAAGATGAAGGAAGGAGTGGACTGCATGGTGAGAGATTACCATAGTAGAAAGTCCGTGTAGTTAAACAAACGGCTGAAGGTGTATACGAATTACCATAGTAGAAAGTCCGTGTAGTTAAACAAACGGCTGAAGGTGTATACGAATTACCATAGTAGAAAGTCCGTGTAGTTAAACAAACGGCTGAAGGTGTATACGAGATGGTATTTCGTGGGGTGAATCTTCGTCTTCGCTGCTTGAGGAAGGCGGGGTGGATAAAAGAGAGCTGGGTGCAGGAGTCGTTTATTCCGTCCTTGGGCAATGATTTAAAGTTTGCAAAAGTATCTATCGGGACGGCGTTTCTTAAATTGGATGATGATGTTGGCACGAAATGGAAGGGCGTTATTGTTGAAGGAGGCTTAGTAATGTCTACAGTGGGTTCAGTAAGTAGAGTGTCTGTGTGGCTTTCCTCCTCCTGTGTGGTTTTGTTTGGGCAGACTGGGTGGCTGTGGTAATGGTATTAGTCATGATAGTTAAATGTTTTGATCGCTGGACTCCGGACTTGAGTAGACTAGTGAACGAGCGAGGGCGTAGCCTGCAGGCGGTTGATTCAGGAAGTGACTTCTTGGTGATCGGTACTTAGGCTTAAGGTGTGGCTTTTCTGCCCTAAAGTGAAATCAGTATTAGGAAAAACCGTATGTTAAAATGAGGTTTGCTGTAACTATGTTGACAAAATTAGATGGTTCCCTGTATTTCTTGACTTAATTAGGTGGGCAGCCTGTAGTTTTATTTTTAGTGGTTTATGGAGTGGTCAACCCCTCATTAAAACACTGTGGCATGGCTCCCGGGAACGTTGAAGGAATATTCCACCCCGTCTTAGTATCCTGATCTTGATGGGGTCGATAGCCGCCCCAGGTTATTATGTGTCGATGACCTCGTAAGGCGAGAGGTCAAAGGGTAGTCCGTCACGGGTTACAGATGTGGTCGTTACTTGTCATAGTTAAGCACGTTGTGCTGATTTCAAGTTTAAGAGAAAAACTTTGAATTGAATATCAATGCATATTGGTGCAATATGTTAAACTGAATTGATAGATTTAGGGCTTCAAAGGATGCACATTGTTTTCTGAACTGACTTACACATCTAACAAACGGCCGATGTTCGATTATCGTCCTTCAGGGATCTGTAAGTCCAGTTCCAAATAAATTAGATGTGAGAGGAAACTAACTGTCAGTTCAGTTAAATTTTCGCCTTTTATTGATTACAAATAGTAAAGTAGCAAACGTCAGAGAGAATTTATGACAACTTTTGAAAGCTCAGTGTAAGGCATGTCTTTTGTCCAGTACTTTATTTCTGATTAGTTCATAAAGCAAAAGTTTTATCGGTCACAAATTCTCGTTAGAAACTGAATAGTTTAACTCGACGATATGTATAATGTAAGTGTGAAATTCCACGGAAAGTTACAACACCTTAGAAGGTAGCAGAAAACGTTGAAATAAATAGTTTGGACTGGAGAAGTGTCGGTGGCTTCAGATTATAACAGAAAATTACAATTATTTATTATAATATGGCTTCAGATTATAACAGAAAATTACAATTATTTATTATAATGTGGCTTCAGATTATAACCTAAAATTACAATTATTTATTATAATGTGGCTTCAGATTATAACAGAAAATTACAATTATTTATTATAATATGGCTTCAGATTATAACAGAAAATTACAATTATTTACTATAACAGTAAAAGTCCTTATGTATATTGAATTGTATTGAAGGAGTATCAGTAAAAGTCCTTATGTATATTGAATTGTATTGAAGGTGTGTCAGTAAAAGTCCTTGTGAAAAACATCTTATCTCTAAAGACTGTCACTGGCAATATAAATACAATGACTTCATGGCCCGGCATGGCCAGGTGGCTAGAGCGCTCGAATCAATCCCACTATTCGTTGATAAAAGAGTTGGCGGTGGGTGGTGATGACTACCTGCCTTCTCTCTAGTCTTTCACTCCTAAATTAGGAATGGCTAGTGAAGATAGCCCTCGTGTAGCTTTTCACGAAATTCAAACCAAACCAATGACTTAATCAAATAGCATATCCTTATAATATATACATTGTACTCGTCAGGTAGGATTTGGTTTAAATTTTGGTCTGAATAAATATCTGAAGTAAAACGGTTCAACATAGACTTTAAAACAATAAAATATTTTACAGATTTTACCATTATATGAGAGAATAGTCTTGACACAAACAATTGACTCAAACTAATTTTGTTTCAACATTTTTGATACAATTATGTTAAAAACAAAGTATTTTACGTGTGTTTTATCAGCTGTTTTTAATGATATTGTAACCACCACAAAAATACGAAATAAGTCTAAATTACTCCTTTGTTATTTCTATAATGGCTTAAGATTATAACCTAAAATTACAATTATTTATTATAATGTGGCTTCAGATTATAACCTAAAATTACAATTATTTATTATAATATGGCTTCAGATTATAACAGAAAATTACAATTATTTATTATAATAAAAAGTCCTTATGTATATTGAATTGTATTAAAGGAGTGTCAGTAAAAGTCCTTATGTATATTGAATTGTATTCATGGAGTGTCAGTAAAAGTCCTTATGTATATTGAATTGTATTGAAAGACTGACACTCCTTCAATACAATTCAATATACACAAGGACTTTTACTGACACTCCTTCAATACAATTCAATATACACGAGGACTTTTACTGACACTCCTTCAATACAATTCAATATACACAACGACTTTTACTGATACTCCTCCAATACATGTTTTTCCATTTGGGTTTTGTTTAACAGTATCAAGATATTGACACTAGTCATCACGTGCATCGAATACTCGACCCAGAAACCTACTGTGACGTCACAACATGGGATTTTTTTGTATGTACATACAGTGATGTTTGTTGTTATAGTTATGGGCATATAATTGATGATGTATGTTACTGTCGCTATACATAAGAAGATGTATGTGGATGTCGTTGTCTGTATACACACGATGATGTTTGTTGG
>NW_013678780.1:4047-9000 GCF_000517525.1 Limulus polyphemus | reverse complement strand
TTAGTTGTTTGATTCAAGATAAAGTAAACAGTATAAGGTAGTTGGTTGTATTCAAAATGTGCCTTACAATGTTTCAATAAGTACTTATATCTTAGTTTGTTTTATCTTGAATCAAACAACACAACCTACAGCTTTGATTACATCATAAGTTCATTCAGATTATTTCAAACCTGTCTAATCATCTCTGAAACATTCTAATAAATAATTGAAGGAAAAATAAGTATTCTACGGACAATATCCTGACTGAATTGTATATATTTTCACTAACTTGGATATGAAAAAAGGTTAAAAGTACTCCATTATTACATGTCATTGTCATCTAACTTTCTTACTTGTCCTAACCTTTAGCGGAGTTTAATGTCTGGACGAGGGAAGCTGGTGCAGGCAGCCTCTCTTTATCAATAGAAGGACCCTCAAAGGCTGAGATTGATTTCAAGGACAGAAAAGATGGTTCTTGCTATGTGTCCTATGTTGTTCAAGAACCAGGTAAACATGGATTTCTCTACAGATTTATATTTAGTTTAAAGATGTTGTAAAGATAAAATCTTTAACTTCCTATGAAACATTATCACATATAAACACAAATTTGTATTTCTTTTTCCAGAGTAGAATTTTATGAAATAATATGTGTTGCTTCCAACTAAGAGATATATATTTTACACATTATAGATATTATTATCGAAATATGTAATGCTTGTTTTCTAGCAGAGTATCATGATGTACGAGTAAGGATGTAACACTTGTTTTCTATAGAATATCATGATGTACGAGTAAGGATGTAACACTTGTTTTCTATAGAATATCATGATGTACGGGTAAGGATGTAACACTTGTTTTCTATAGAATATCATGATGTACGAGTAAGGATGTAACACTTGTTTTCTAGAGAATATCATGATGTACGAGTAAGGATGTAACACTTGTTTTCTAGAGAATATCATGATGTACGGGTAAGGATGTAACACTTGTTTTCTATAGAATATCATGATGTACGAGTAAGGATGTAACACTTGTTTTCTAGAGAATATCATGATGTACGAGTAAGGATGTAACACTTGTTTTCTAGAGAATATCATGATGTAAGATTAAGATGTAAATATTTTATTTCTAGGTGAATATCGTGTTGGCATTAAGTTCAATGATCAGCACATCCCACATAGTCCATACAAGGTGTACGTCATGCCTCCTACTGGAGATTCAAAGAAGGTTGAGTTGGGTGCAATACCTGAAGGAAACCTCAGAGTCAATAAGCCTGTGGCATTCACAGTTCACATGAATGGTGCCAGGGGCATGTTAGATGGCAAAGTGGTTGCTCCTTCTGGGTGTGAAGATGATTGTTTTCTTGTTCCAATTGATGAAGGTAAAAGTTAGGTTTTAAGTTGTAAAGGTAGATTCTGGATGTTATAGACAGTGTTTCCATCTTCTAAATGGACAATGGTTAGTTTTATGTTGGACTTGGGGTATACACACACTTGTAGTATTTAATAGAATTTTTGTGAAATGATGTTATATATATTTTACTTTTAATGAAGGAACTGTAAAATATAAGTTCTCGAAGTGGTGAATTGTTTTATTGTTCGATATAGAGTCAGCTTGAAATTAGTTTCTTAAACTACCTGAATGAAGATAACATATTATCAATTTTCAACTGCCATACACATTTGTGAGAAGCTAGAAGTTTTTTTTCCTGCAGAAACATTGTTCATGTTTCATCAGTTCTCTCCAGATAAAAAGAGACTTATTAGTAGAAGTGTTAAAAGTAACCATAATGAGCTGGGTCATATCCATAGTACAATAAGTGATCAAATTCAGCCAGCCCATGTGTAAGACTTAAAAACAAACATCTGAAAATGTTAGAAGTAGACTGGTTATTTAGTAGACTGAACTAAGTTGATAGCGTATTATGTTTTAGTTTCTTTTCTTGGCCATTATTAAAACAAACTAGTTGATTAATGTAATAGCATACAAAAACCTAATTGGACTGGCAACAGGAAACCATCAAGTGCCACTGTTTGTTACATAACATTTTTTGATAGAACTGTCACCTTTCCTACAATCACATTAATTTTTATCACAACTTCTATGAATGCAAGTAAAATGTATAAATTTAAGGGTTACCTTTCTTTCATTATAATTTACTGCAAAATCCAGATTGATTAGAATTTTAAAGTTAAAACGATTGTACCTAGGTTAAGTTGATTGGGCTGTCTGTATACATGGATAATACAAAAAAGCCTAAATTGTTAGGTTTAGGAAATGCTCCAACTTATGACCTTCAGCCAGTGATTTAGACTCTGGTTATTTCACCAGTTTGAAGTGCATTGAAAGATGATCTGATCACTATTTATGATAATTAAGAATGTGTGGGATAAAAAAAACATTGGTAAATCACATTAAACTTATAAAACCCTGGTGCTTTTGAAAGGTAGACCTGCCTTATCAGAAAAAAATGCATAATTAATCTTTAGTAATATGAGTAATAAACAAAACAATTATTTTTCAACACAGATCTGTGGGCTCTGCGGTTCATCCCAAGAGAAAATGGCATTCACCAAGTCCACATTCGTCACAATGGTGTCCATATACCAGAGAGTCCTTTCCGTGTCCGTGTTGGTCAGGAGGGTATTGATCCCACTTCAGTTCGTACCTTAGGTAATGGACTGAAGGAATGTAAGGCAGGTAAGTCTTAAAACATTTTCTGTTAAACAAAAAAGAAGGTCGTTGATCCCGTACTTTTTGACAAGTGTTCTTGGAAGTTCATCCATTTTTTGATGTGTATCATCTTCTTAGTGAAATTGGATATTCTTTTTACTTCTATTCACAAATTAATCTTGGTTTGCAACTTAAACCTAATGATTTTAATATATTTTTTGGTAACGTACAGTGAAACTCAAGTGAGACTTCTTTCTTAAGAATTTCATAGGCCTAGTCCTAAGTTTCAACTACTAGAGCTAGGCTATGGTTTTAGGCTTAAATGTATCAAGTTTACACAAAATGTTGTGGACCTGAAGTAAGGCAAAAGAATATGGTATTCACAAATAAAACTGTAGTTATTTAAAAGGAAATGCATTGCAGAACAACAAGAAAAAGTGAGTCTGCTATATTTATGAACTGGATAGCCTTTTGTGCAGTTGACAACTGTTGCCGCTGCAGTAGAAGGAAAAAAAAAGGTTTTTATAAGGCAAAGACAGGAAGGATTGTGCTAATACCAGGCTTTTAGTCAGACCAGGCGTGTGGTCTTCGTGCAGTATCCCAACATCCTAGATTATCTACATCAGAGGCCACCTTCATATCTGCATTTTAAGGGAAATGGACCTTCTACTTATACTAATTCAAATGACCCTTTCACTTTGGTATGACCCACACAATACAGGAACACTGTAGTATCTAACCTTGCTTAGAACAGAGTAGGGTTGGCTAACTTTTTGTCACAAGGATGTTAACTAAGTGTTAAAACAACTGTTTGAAATTTGTCTTTTAAACTGTCTAAATGAGGGTAAATGTTTTCAGCTATAATGGCTGGAGATGGCTTGAATGGGTAATGAAGAAAAACTTTAATATAAGTTTAACATAACAGCAATGTTTCGACAAGGTTTTGTCATCATCAGGTATATTAAAGTTTTTCTTCATTACCCACTCAAGCTATCTCAAACCATTATTAGTCTCAAAATGGGTTCCTTGTCATCGAATTTTCAGCTATAACTTCTCTATACATTTGTGAGAAGATAGAAGTAGTTCTGTTTTGGGTTCTCTTTCCCTGATCATGTTAATCTCAGTGGACAAATCTTTATGTTTGTTGCAGGAACTCAGGCAGACTTTACAGTGGACACCAGAAATGCAGGACTGGGAACTTTAGCTGTAACTATTGATGGCCCATCAAAGGTTTCCATGGACTGTACGGAAGTTGAGGAAGGGTATAAAGTTCGCTATACTCCACTGGCTCCTGGTGACTACTTCATCATTGTCAAATATAATGGTAACCACATAGCAGGAAGCCCCTTCAAAGTTCGATGCACTGGTACATTTCTTTTAATTTATGTTAATAAAGGTTTTCCTAGAGAAAATTAGTGTTTTGTTTCACACATCTCTGTCTTATTCTTGTAAGTGAAAATAAGGCTTGTTAATCTAAACGTTTTTTTTTATTACAGATAAACAAGTAAGTATGTTATGTAACAAGAACGTAAACGGATGAGACAATAAAACTGTACATAAATTTAAAAATCAACTAGAAAATTATAACCTGACATTTCAACTATCAATGGTAGTCATTTTCAAGCCTCTCACAAGTTGTGGTAATTACATTGTTACTTAAGTAGTGCCATCTGTTGGCTCATCCTTAAATGATAATAAAGTTTTGTACATCTGAGCAAGGGATTTTGACCAATATCTGTTGGACCTGCATTTACTGTATGCCATCTTTCTAAAAATCCCTTGCAGACATGATTTTGTTAAAACTTGTAATTCTTCTAATCAATAATATGATCCATTACAGAACAAGTACTACTAGAACAGATTCCTTAGAAAAAGATAAACTAATTTTACTCAAAATCCTTCCAGAAATGAAGTTATGACATTCCAAAAACTAGGTTTACACTTCCTTAAATTCAGGGTTTGGGTAAAAAGTTATCTAGAAGTTTTTCTGTGAATATTATTTTTTATATTGCTGTTTTTCTAAACTCTGATTTTCACTTATAGACATGGTTTGGTGTATCCTAAAGATATGTCCTTTAGTAAAAATATTTCAAGCCATGATTTTCACTTATAGACATGGTTTGGTGTATCCTAAAGATATGTCCTTTAGTAACAATATTTCAAGCCATGATTTTCACTTATAGACATGGTTTGGTGTATCCTAAAGATATGTCCTTTAGTAAAAATATTTCAAGCCATGATTTTCACTTATAGACATGGTTTGGTGTATCCTAAAGATAAGATATGGCCTTTAGAAAAAAT
>NW_013678780.1:0-3626 GCF_000517525.1 Limulus polyphemus | reverse complement strand
TGGTGTATAGAACACAAATTAGGCACTTACAGAGATAGTTGGACTTATTTGTTGTAATTCTGGTGTATAGAACACAAATTAGGCACTTACAGAGATAGTTGGATTTATTTGTTGTAATTCTGGTGTATAGAACACAAATTAGGCACTTACAGATAGTTGGACTTATTTGTTGTAATTCTGGTGTATAGAACACAAATTAGGCACTTATACAGATAGTTGGACTTATTTGTTGTAATTCTGGTGTATAGAACACAAGTTAGGCACTTATACAGGTGTATCCTAAAGATAAGATATGTCCTTTAGAAAAAATATTTCAAGCCACAATTTGGTGTATCCTAAAGATATGTCCTTTAGTAAAAATATTTCAAGCCATGATTTTCACTTATAGACACGATTTGGTGTATCCTAAAGATATGTCCTTTAGTAAAAATATTTCAAGCCACAATTTGGTGTATCCTAAAGATAAGAGATGTTCTTTAGAAAAAAAAAACCCAGAGAATGACCACTGGTGGTGGTCAAACATTAACTGTCAGACCCTTGAGAATGACCATGTTGGCTGTTGTTATTCTTCAAGCTGTTACGATTTCAAATTTATGTTAAGTAAATATGTTTAAAACTATAATTTGTTACAATTATATATCATAATTACGTTAAGAAAAACGATTAGGTTAATTAAATACATTTGTACTCTTGTATGTTTACTAATGTTAGGTTTTTATTGTATGATAAAAAGATAATTACCAAAAGTAATTATATTACAGATGTTCTTTCAATCATGTTGAAAGTTTTCTGTTTTTACACTCATTCTGATATGTCATATTTTTCATGTTTGTCTCTTCGATCTGTTGTTCATTGTCTATGGATTATAGTTTTATTTATAACTTTGGAAGGATTCTTGAGATATAAATTAAGATGTTAACACTTTTTTCTTCTTCTCTCTTTCAAAAAAGTCTACTTGGAAATATTTTTACCCACAATAAAAAAAAAGTTTGTTTTAAAGAAATTTTGTTTTAGTATTGTGAAAGAAATTTCAAGAAATATGAACTCTTGAGAGTGTGTCCTTATACAAAAACATACCACTAAAACACAATGATGGAAACCAATATTTCTGACCTTTTATAAAAATAAGCTATTCTGTCATATCTAAGCCAAAGGTTCCAAGTTTATAATTGTAAGCTTTATTAGACAGAACAGAGGATTCAGTTAATATTTTTTTTTCACATTTCAGTGTGCTTCAGCCCATTAAATATACATCCAAGAATGAGGTTGATAATAAAGTTCCATTCTTAAATGTTCTTTATAAAGACACTCAGTTTATATTTATTGGAAGTCCTTCCATGACTTCAAGCAACAAAAATGGGGATCATTTAAACATTTTCTTTTGGGTAAAAATATTTATTCTTGCACACAGACTTTTCTAACAGAAAAAAATGTGTTAAAATCTCAAATTTTATCACAAAACAAGTATCCTTCCAAAGTTATAAATAAAACTTTATAATCCAAGAAAATGAGGAACAGGTCGAGGAGACAAACACTAGGAACTTAAGAAACCCACCTCCCCTCAAAACAAGTATCCTTCCAAAGTTATAAATAAAACTTTATAATCCACAGAAAATGAGGAACAGGTCAAGGAAACAAACACTAGGAACTTAAGAAACCCACCACCCCTTTATTGTGTTTTGTTTTACATCCCTAAACTTTCACATGCTATCCAGAAAGAGTAGACAAAAACTGTTAAAAAGTGCAATATGGATTTTAATTATTTTTTTTCTACCATGGAAAAAAACAGTTGACAGTAATACATCAAGATCAATTTAAATTTATAGACTGTGGTAGTTCTTGCTTCAGAGAAACTAACAGCTTTCAACAAGACTTGAAGAACACCCAAACCCCCCTCATGTACCCAAACACACCTTTAGTTTTACAGATGATAACATCACTGACAAAAAGAAAAACTATAAAATGCAGAAAAATCAAAGAAACCCTTTACAAGAAAACAAAAATCTAACATTAATAAATATAAATAACAGCTATATTTAGTCTCATTTTTTTTTATTACATTGTTGCTTAATGATATCATATCATTATTGACATTGTGTCTCTTGTGCGATTTATTCAAAGCTTACAATCTGACAATTCTAGTGTTTTTTTAAAATGTTTTTGTAAAACATAATTGCTTGTTTATCTTTACGTAAAAACATTTTTATTGAAAAATGAGAATTTGTTTTCATTAGAAGAAAGTGATGTTAATAGAGTTCTATGATCTAAATATTGACAGGGACTTCTGCAACAGGTTATGGCGAACATGAAACGTCCTCAGTTATAGTTGAAACAGTTACAAAGCAGGCAGGACAGAAGAGCCAAAGTCTCCCTGCCTTCCGTTCTGATGCAAAGAAAGTTACATGCAAAGGAATGGGAGTACAAAAAGCATTCTTACATAAACAGAACACCTTCACCGTGAACTGCGGGGATGCTGGTAGGTTTTAGTTTTGTTACTATAGTAACTTAAACACATTCTGACTGTACTGAAAGTGATCAAACTCTACTCGTCCAACATCGTAATAAACTATTTGATAGGCTTCTTTGTATCAGTGCATTATTTTATGAAGGTATTCAAATGTTTTTCTCTTCCTTGAAATAATCTTGCTAAAGCTGCTACCTTTTGTTTATAGGTAACAACCTCCTGTACGTGTCCATCTACGGTCCTAAAGGACCATCAGACGAGGTGTTCGTGAAGCACTTAGGTCGGCACATGTATCAAGTAAATTATGTTTTGAAAGAAAAAGGAGAGTACGTGTTGGTGGTGAAGTGGGGCGACGAACATATCCCCGGAAGTCCTTTTAAAGTGGAAGCCTCGTGAAGCAACTTTGGCAGATTTTCAGTTTTTGTTTACTTCTATAGAAAATATTCACACATTATGCTTTTTCTTGTGAAGAATCTTAACATATGATATTTAGCTCCTCTGTTAAATGTATTGAGAAAAGACAGCTTTTATGGATAGTTTTACTATCTATATGTAGGAGAGAATGGCTGGAACATGTACTCAGTAGACATGCTTGGTGTACTTAGTGCAATATCAAACCCAATTCGTTTCTATCAATAAATTCAGTAAAATTATAACATAAAAGACTCGGTAAAATAAACTATTTCAGTGGTTTTTAATATACTTATGAGGATCTTGTACAGTTTGCATGACTGCTTAACTTAATACAGTAAGTAATCATGTATTCTCCTGGAAGAATGATCACAAGTTACCAAAGTTTACTAAATATATGTTTAATTAACTTGGCAAGTTTAACTAAGCCACGTAGTATTTTTATTATTTATAAAAAAATATTTCTGCATGAAATCTTGTCTCAATTGGAACTTTTGTATCTTATATCGAGTGTCATTGTAGAGGTACTAACAGATATATTGATGGAGAAATTACAGTATTTGTTAAATATTGTTTAGTTTTTGCTTTATAAAATAATATAAGAAAGTCCTTTCAAAAATGTAATAAAACCAAAATATGTAATAAAACAATACTGTTCTCACATTAATTGCAATATTTCTGCTGTTATACTTGTCAAACCATGTCTATAAGTGAAAATCATGGCTTGAAATATTTTTACTAAAGGACATAT
>NW_013678779.1:8132-10233 GCF_000517525.1 Limulus polyphemus | reverse complement strand
ATTAAACATCAGATACCTTGAGTGGTATGTTTAAACATCAGATACAACGAGTGGCATGTTTAAACACCAGATACCTTGAGTGGTATGTTTAAACATCAGATACTACGAGTGACGTGATTAAACATCAGATACCTTGAGTGGTATGTTTAAACATCAGATACCTTGAGTGACGTGTTTAAACATCAGATACCTTGAGTGGTATGTTTAAACATCAGATACCTCGAGTGGTATGTTTAAACATCAGATACCTCGAGTGGTATGTTTCAATATAAGATACCTTGAGTTTGCTGTACTTACCATAAGTCCTGTTGTAACGGCTATCCCTCTGCCACAGTAAGTGTTTGGTACTATGTCTCCATAACCCACCGACAGGAAGGTAATGGCGGTTAACCACATAGTGTTTAGAAGGTTAGCGTGATCTTCATCATGATATCTGAAAAGCAACAAATACATTGAACTGTTGTAAAATACTTTAAAAACCTATTACAGAAATATTATTCTTTAACAGGTTAAACTATAACGTTTAAAATATCAGTTAGACAGATATTATAAAGTATAAAGTTACATACAGAAACTACACGTTAAACTATAATGTTTAAAATATCAGTTAAACATACATTATAAAGTAGAAAGTTACATATAAAAACTACACGTTAAACTATAATGTTTAAAATAACAGTTAAGCACATATTATAAAGTAGAAAGGTAAATACAGAAACTACACGTTAAACTATAACGTTTAAAATATCAGTTAAACAGATATTGTAAAGTAGGAAGTTTGATACAGAAACTACACGTTAAACTATAATGTTTAAAATATCAGTTAAACAGATATTATAAAGTAGAAAGTTACATACATGTCACAGTTGTCACTTGTTGCCACTCGGGGCGCCACTGTGGTTTCTTTGTATATTTCTTAGAAATTGCCCATTCAACCAACATGACCTGACAAGGGTACAGAGAGGTGAACTAGTGAAATTTCGTTACACCGAAGGATAAAACGCCGAGTGTTGTTGTGTACAAGTTCAGAAAGAAAAACTGAGAAGACACATTACATCTGTGATAATTCAGGTGCAGCCAGACCATCAACACCTACCGAGGTTAGCTATGTCGTAGCAGCAGTGTATGTTATGTCGTACAGTATCTAGATATGCCGAGTTCTCTGTTCCGCCAACTTTGCGAATGTATCTATACAAGTTGCATCAAGCACCGAAGGAGACAGCTTTAACCTGCAGTGTTGATTTTGTGTTGCAGTTCTAGGCAAGACTGGAAGTCAGTGACCAGTGGTCTGCCAATATCTTATAGACCGATGGAAGTTGATGACCAGTGGTTTGCCAATATTTTATAGACCGATGGATGTCGATGATCAGTGGTCTGCCAATATCTTATAGACAGATGGAAGTCGATGACCAGTGGTCTGCCAATATCTTATAGACCGATGGAAGTCGATGATCAGTGGTCTGCCATATCTTATAGACCAATGGAAGTAGATGACCAGTGGTTACCAATATCTTATAGACCGATGGAAGTCGATGATCAGTGGTCTGCCAATATTTTATAGACCGATGGAAGTCGATGACCAGTGGTCTGCCAATATCTTATAGACAGATGGAAGTCGATGACCAGTGGTCTGCCAATATCTTATAGACCGATGGAAGTCGATGACCAGTGGTCTGCCAATATCTTATAGACCGATGGAAGTCAATGACCAGTGGTCTGCCAATATCTCATAGACCGATAGAAGTCGATGACCAGTGGTCTGCCAATATCTTATAGACCGGTGGAAGTTGATGATCAGTGGTTTGTCAATATCTTATAGACCGATGGAAGTCGATGACCAGTGGTTACCAATATCTTATATACCGATAGAAGTCGATGACCAGTGGTTATCAATATCTGACAGACCGATGCAAGTTTCAACACGCGTAACTGTATTTTCTGGTCGGAAATTAATCCACGTGCAACATTTACTACACAGCTCCATGATGTTAAGGTGACGGTATGTTGTGACGATATGGTGGGGTTTGACAGCCGACTTTGTTGTTGTGACGATATGGTGGGGTTTGACAGCCGACTTTGTTGTTGTGACGATATGGTGTGG
>NW_013678779.1:4586-7392 GCF_000517525.1 Limulus polyphemus | reverse complement strand
ACAGCTGACTTTGTTGTTGTGACGGTATGGTGTGGTTTGACAGCTGACTTTGTTGTTGTGACGGTATGGTGTGGTTTGACAGCTGACTTTGTTGTTGTGACGGTATGGTGTGGTTTGACAGCTGACTTTGTTGTTGTGACGGTATGGTGTGGTTTGACAGCTGACTTTGTTGTTGTGACGGTATGGTGTGGTTTGACAGCTGACTTTGTTGTTGGACCATACTTTCCCGAAGAACCATTAGCATATGGTGCGAAAACCTACACAGTCAATGTTGCCCGGTACCATGCAATGCTAGCAACCAATGTGATTCTGAAGCTGTAACAACGAAATGTGATAGACACTACGGTCTTCACGCAGAATGGTGCCCTTTCGCACAATGGTAACACGGGTCTTGTTGGAGTGGAGCACTTTGAGGTCAGAATCATTTCGAATCACTTTCCATGTGAATAACCACCTCATTCACTGGACTTAATAATAGCCAATTTCTGATTGTGGGGTACCTTAAGTCACGTGTGTACCGTGGAAAGCGCCACACAATTCCAATTGTAGTTTTCCGGAGAGTGGACAACATGTCAAATGAGATGTGCATTTTTGCTGTGGTTGATCAGACATTTGGTCATAATGACACCCCTGGTGGAAACACGCTGTAACTATTGCATTTGCGTGGTTTTATTAACACCTCTGTGTTACTTCGCCATACCGTTATTGAGATAATTGCGCTGAAGTGTGAAACTTTCTGTACAAGCGTCATGGATACGATAATGATATACACCCGTGTCTAATTTTGTTTTAATTGTTACTTCTCCTTATGAACATTTTTGTCTAACGCAAACATCGCATTCAGCTTTTCAGAAATTTTTATAACGAGTTTTCTTTTGTTGTTAAGTACAAAGCTACACAATGGGTTATACGTGCTTTGGTATCGAAAACCAGTTTTTAGCATTTTAAGCCTACAGACTTACGGCTGTGCCACTGAGGGCGTTATAATCAGGTTTGTTTGTTTGAAGTTTAGCACAAAGCTACACAATGGGCTATCTGTGCTCTGCCCACCACGGGTATCGAAACCCGGTTTCTAGCGATGTAAGTCCGCAGACATACCGCTGTGCCACTGGGGGGCGTTATAATCGGGAGTAGAATAATTGAATAATTTTGTTTTAACACGAATATATGGATATGAATTATAAAAATAAAAAAACTAAAACTGTTGAAAAGTGAATTATTTATAAAAATAAATACCCAAAAAATAAACCAAAAATACCCCTGCTAACTTCAGACCTTAACTAGAATACGACTCTTTAGAATTCTGAAGAACAAAGTGGCATAACGTTCTACCAACTAGTTGATCGTTCAGAGTTACCTGTCCCTTGTTAACTTCACGGGGATGATTCTATTTTATCTTTATTTTGTGATCTTCTTAATGTACTTTTTTTGCAACTAATTATTTGAAATAATTCAACGCAAGCCACGTTTTACCATTCAAAGCCAGCTGTATCCTTGAGTGTTGATTCTTTAGCGGATATAAGTACCCTACCAACTATTACATACTCTGATACAAAATAGTTTAGACCATAACGAAACTTGAAATACTTTATTACACAAAATGTGCTTTGTTTTATTACAAGTGGTGCTTATTAAAACCAAATTTTACATTAAATTGATAATATTTCAGATAAACTATGGTTCTTTTATAGAGAATGCTGATAGTCCAGCACCTTAATTTGTAACAAACGTATGAATAATTAATTAAAATGTTTGACTCTGTGATTTAGTTTCAGACTTCTAAATATCCATGCTACAGGAAAGGATCAAAAGCATAGCACTTTTGCTGTCTAGATGTAATCTATTTCTTGCTTAAATTAATATGTTTGTCCGTCCGTATTTTACCAATAAACCTTTCACTGTGGCAGGTCCAGAAAGGGTAAACCATATAGTAACAAGTAGACAGAGACAAGATGACCTGTACAGAACTGACATACCCGGAAAATTTTAACAATTAAATGTCTTAAACCGTGTATTTCAACACACACCTCGTCTGGTCAGGTCTTTAGATACAAGAAAAACATGGTATCAACGACACTTCGTCAAGCAGTCAGGAGCCTCCTCGGGAGCGGAGGTCTGAAATTGAACAATTAAAATGTCAAAAACGCCGATTTGAATGTTTACCGTTTGATCGTAAACATCTCGCCAGATGTCGTCATGCCCAATCAGGATCAAGCTTCAAGAAATCTATTCTTGACAAAAGAGGTGACAGAGTCCTTGAGTTGCACGTTGTTGATGCAGTACCGTACAAGTTTTATTACTGGATAGAATGTAAAGGCAGCAAGAACTAATTATTTGAGTTTGTTTGGAATTTCGTGCAAAGCTACTCGAGGGCTATATGCGAGTCGTCCCTAATTTTGCAGTGATAGACTAGAGGGAAGGCAGTTAGTCAACACCACCCACCGCCAATTCTTGGGTTATTCTTTCACCAAGGAATAGTGGGGTTGGCTGTCACGTTATAACGCCCCTACGGCTTAAAAAGAAGCATGTTTGGTGGCGGGGATTCGAACCTACAACCCGCAGATACCGAGTCGAGCATCCTAACCACAAAGCCGAGCACAATTATTTGAGCGGAGCTCATTCAGATCTTCAGTATGTCGCTTTCAAAGTGTAAGAAAGGTCAAAGAAGAAAACCCTGAGCACATATGGACTTCCATTGATTTATATGATATTTACAGCTGTCGTTGAATGCTGGATAGTTTCATTAGCAACAGCCACTGTCGTTGAATGTCGGATAGTTTCAATAGCAACAGCCACTGTCGTTGAA
>NW_013678779.1:0-3673 GCF_000517525.1 Limulus polyphemus | reverse complement strand
TAGTACACTGCTAAGTTCTTTATGATAGGTGTAACAGCTAGTACACTGCTAAGTTCTTTATGATAGGTGTAACAACGACTACACGGCTAAGCTCCCGGTGATAGGTGTAACAACTAGTACACTGCTAAGCTCAAGGAAGGTTTGATTGAAAAATAGTATAAAAGTGAGCGACGATCTATCGAGTGACACTTAAGATTCACGAGCAGCCCCATTCAACTTAAGAAGAGAAGCAGTGTACTGACCAATTCTTCAACTTAAGAAAAATACTAGAAAGTAGCCAAAGTTCGGCGAAAAAACGTTTTTTGGTCATTTCAAAAACGATTATTCTAAAGTAACGTACACTTCGGTAACAAAGCATCCAGTGGTCATTGTGGAAAATAATATATTCATGTGGAGTAAAGGAAGATAGTACATGTTTCAGTGATCGAGATGTGGTCAATATAATATAAGAATGAATATAGTAAAAGTAACCTACGATTAAACGCCATAGTGGTCAATGTACTAAAGACAGAATGATTATAGTAATTAGGCTACAGTTCTATATCAAATGTCCCTGTGGTCAATATAAGGATGAATACACAAACGAAACGTTGATAAAACACAACACTGTCGTCAGGTTGATAAAACACATTGTGTATTCTTACCTCTCACAAAGCCGGAGAGTCCAGCTGGCGATAATCCAGAGGGACAACATAAACACAAGCAACACTGTTCCGGGACATATCGTCATGAGGGTCTTAAGCACAAAGCGAGTGTTAAAGTTGATCCGGTTTAGGGCTCCGATACTGCGGGAAGATGCGTCCGTAAACAATTTGCTGTGTAACAACATCACCCGACATATGAGGTACAGACGTAAAAACATGGGCAACGATAACGTCACGTCGACGGGCACCTCGGTCGACTCGACACGACCCCCATGATTCGACAGTTTAGTGGTCCATATGAAATAATGCTCCCCGGGAACTGGGTGTACAGCACACACGGCCATTTCCAGCAATATTAGGCCTACCCTCTTCCATGTCATCGCTATCCTCCAGTCATCAGCACAGTTGTCGATCATGAACAGCTATGAACGAGAAGAGAATATAATTCACTTTAAATACTTCCTTGATCACACGTTTCTTTGTTTATAAGCACAAAGCTACACTATATGTGCTCTGCCGTTGTAAGCCCTCAGATTTACCGATGAGCCACAGGGAGGCTTTGGGTGTAATAATAAGATTGTTTGTTTTTAAGAGCAAAGCCACACTGGGCTATCTGCTGTGTCTATCGCGGGATCGAGCATAGGATTTCAGCGTTGTAAGTCCGTCAACTTACTGCTATCCCACCGGGGAAAGTAATACTAAGAAAACCATTCAATTATACAAAATCATGGTTTCTAGAAAAAGGTCAAAACACAGTTATACGTAATAACAGCAGGTAACTTATATGTTTGTTTGTTTGTTTTGAATTTCGGGCAAAGCTACACGAGGGCTATCTGCGCTACCTGTCCCTAATTTAGCAGTGTAAGACTAGAAAAAAGGCAGCTAGTCATCACTACCCTCCGCCAACTCTTGGACTACTATTTTACCAACGAATAATTGGATTAACAATCATATTATAACGCCCTCACAGCTGAAAGGGCGAGCATGTTTGATGTGACGGGGATTCGAACCCGCGACCCTTAGATTGCGAGTCGAGCGCTTCCTAACTACCTGGTGGCCATGCCGGGCCATCGAGTGAATGAGAGATTATACAAACAATTCATGGTGTAAACAACTCCAGCTAAGATCAGTAACTGTATGGTTAGAGATATTCTCAATATAGATATATTAACTATGAATTTAGCTTTCTGCTATGTATCCTACAGAAACACTTTTTTGAATGTTTCACGTTTCCAACACCTGTTCTGATGTCGATATTCAAAATGGTTTTATAGTTTATTTTTTTTCTCCAAGTTTGATTCAACTGCTCGTATTTAGTTATTACAGATTGACACATATCTGAATCAGCTTACGGATTTTTAACAGACAAAAAATATCCCTACATTTGAAATGTGAAGAGGTCGTTGTTATTTGTTTATTGATAAACTCAAAATTAAACAATAGGCTGTCTGTGCTGTGCCCACCACAAGTATCGAAACCCGATTTTTAGCGATATAAGCCTTCAGACTTACCGCTGAGCTTCGTATAGCATTTTTTTTCTTTTGTTATAAGCTATACCATTACACCGGTACCGTATCCACACTGAGTGGCTTCTTACGTCGAATTTCTTAATTCATGTCTGGAAATTACATCAGCAACTTATCACGTGACCCGCACTACTTCCGGTTTCAAAACGTAACAATCCACCTTTCCAGCACTCTTTTCTATAAGAAGATCTTTGAATAAAAATATTAAACATATAAAATGGAAATGTTATTAGTGAAACTAGTGCTGTGTCCAACACATTTAAAGGAGGTAATGCTTGTAAATGTGAGTGTATTTGATGAGATGTTTATAAAGTGATCGCTAACGTTGAAGGCAGTAGTTTGTTATTGTGAGAATGTTGCATTCTGCAGCCGAGAGTATTTTTAAATGCTAGTTTTTTGTTGTAACAACAGTGCTATTTGTTGATGTGTGATATAACTAATTATCTATCCGTTTGTTAATGATAAACTATGTTTCTCATTAATTACTGGTGTTGGCGATTTCTTAAACCATGCACATTATGTGTATACAGCACTTAGCAACTAATCAGCGCACGCGCACCACACAAGTGTCTGACTAAAAAGTGTCTTGCTACTACAATTTTTAAACGTCCATCGGTTACTGAGTGATGTGTTTTTGGATCGCTTTCATTGAAAACACTTTTTATTTTAATTTTGAACAAACTAAAACAGGCAAAACATATTCTAAGTCTGCTAATGTTTATCACCGCCACTACTGAGTGTGCTAAAGATGGCAAAGGGTTTTCTTGGTAGAAAGTTACTTAATGCTAATGTTGATTGTAGTCTTATATTCTATAACTTATTGTCGTGAGAACGTTAGAACTTCGGTGTTGTTTTATATGTTACAGCTTTTTGTATAACACATCTAACATTTATAAATTTAATAATGGACTAACTGTATTCCTTTAATCCCGGATTACTTCTACTTACCAGGACTTTAAACGTTACTTTAATCCGGATTACTTTTACTAACCAGGACGGGACTTGAAACGTTACTTTAATCCCGGGTTACTTTTACTAACCAGGACTATAAACGTTACTTTAATTCCGGGTTACTTCTACTAACCAGGACTTTAAACGTTACTTTAATCCCGGGTTACTTCTACTTACCATGACTTTAAACGTTACTTTAATCCCGGATTACTTCTACTAACCAGGAATTTAAACGTTACTTTAATCCCGGATTACTTCTACTAACCAGGACTTTAAACGTTACTTTAATCCCGGATTACTTCTACTAACCAGGAATTTAAACGTTACTTTAATCCCGGATTACTTCTACTAACCAAGACTTTAAACGTTACTTTAATCCCGGGGTTACTTCTACTAACCAGGACTTTAAACGTTACTTTAATCCCGGATTACTTGTACTAACCAGGACTTTAAACGTTACTTTAATCCCGGGTTACTTGTACTAACCAGGACTTTAAACGTTACTTTAATCCCGGGTTACTTCTACTAACCAGGAATTTAAACGTTACTTTA